>NC_054059.1:36002321-36155162 GCF_017639655.2 Falco naumanni | reverse complement strand
GTATCATCCAAAGGCTTTTTTACCTCTTTATTTACCTCCTTTTCCAGATCATTTTTGAATATGCTGAATAGCACAGGTTCTCTAGTAATCTTTCTCCATTGTGAAGACTAACCATTTATTCCTACCTCTTGTTTCCTATCTTATGCTGTGTATTAATTCATAGGAGGACCTTCCCTCTTACCCAGACAGCTCAGTTTCTCTAAGAGGCTTTTGTGAAGGATCATGCTAATGGCTTTTGGAAATCAAAGAGTGCTGCACAGATTGGATCACTGTTTTCCACATTCTTTTAGCATCCACAAAGAACTCCTTCTGAAACACAGCTTCTCTACACAGAAGTTATGCTGACATTTCCCAGGCATGTGATATGTACTGCTGTAAATATGACATGATTTTTCTTTTTAATTTTTCCAAAACTCCAGGATACATGTTATTGGTCAGTTGTTTGCCTGATCACTCTGAAACACCTATTAAAGATAGGTTTGCCGCCTCCTATTTTATTTCCATAGCATATAACTGCTATGGAAACAGTTAAGGGATAGGATACAACTCTGTTATTAATTGAGCAATCTCACACTGAAGACTCTAGGAAACCATTAATATTCAAGTTACTTTTTTTCCTGAAACATCTGTCATTGTCCAGTCAGTCTGAGACAGTTCTTCAGGGTTATTTCCCATACACATCACCTGACCTTGCACATTCTGAGTGGTATTTTATGCACATTGATCACCCACTGGTGATCACCAGCAAACTTCCTTCTTGTGACATGTTTTATGACTGGCTTTTATGGACTTAACAAGTTGTTCTTCAAAATCTTTTCTGCCTGCCTTATTACAATA
The DNA here is from genome assembly GCF_017639655.2 of Falco naumanni. Taxonomy (NCBI): domain Eukaryota; kingdom Metazoa; phylum Chordata; class Aves; order Falconiformes; family Falconidae; genus Falco; species Falco naumanni. Next base: position 36,154,325 of record NC_054059.1, on the reverse strand, counting down.
CTATATTCAGCTTCCTGAGGTGCCTATACTTTTCTATTTTTGGAAATAGATAAAATTCAATTTTTCTGAAGGATTTTCACTTCCAATAAACTCCTTTACCATTTAAACATGCTGAATGCTTTTTCTGATCCCTTTGGAGATGGTGTGTGTTTGTTTGTTTGTTTATCTTGAGCTTCTTGATATTGTTTTAAAATACTCTCTAGTGCCACTTGCAAACAATTTATGATGTTACATACTGCTGGTGTTTTTCAACTAACTCCCCTCTTCTATAATTCCCCTTTAAAAGTAAATATGACCCTTAGAGATTTTTTCTCTTTTTTTTTTTCTTTTTGTTTGATTGATTTTTATTACCGACTGTTTTTTCTATAGTCTAATTTTGAAGCAGGTCCTGAAAACACATGGGAATGCTTACTGTCATCTGGATTTCTGACATCAGAAATCTGTGGTTTATTATTACTGCAAATGTAGTTCTGCAGTGACATGGAGTTGTTTTGTGGTTTGTTTTTTGTGTTGTGTTTGGTTTTGGTGCCTTTTTTTTTTTTTTTTTTTTTAAATCTCCTCGGTGTCTATTGGAATCTATTGGTCATTGCTATCAAACTAACAGTTTGCAGTAGTCCAGCTGTGGCAATCTCCCTATTTGAGCAGGGAAAATCAGTCCTATGGGTTCTGGGGTATGGTTTGATCTTGTTAACTTATTTCACTTTTTGAATGTACACTTCTCCCCTCTGCTATGTGCACATTTATCATTCCTGTCCTGCAAGCCATGAGCCGTCTTCACCACCAACCCACCGATTCTCTGATACCCATACAAACAACCTGCAGTGTGACCATTTCAGCATCCACCACTGTCTTGTGACTTTTAGCAGTTTTTAGTCTTACTTGTAGGCTTTTCTTCTTTCTCTCCTTTGCTATTTATCTATTCATTTATTGTACTTTGGTCATTAATATGCAGTCAAACTGTTTCTTTAGTTGACCTCTCCTGAGTACTGAATTCCCAGTGTGTCCAAACTTTTCTGATATTGATGACTGGTTTACTCCTTGAAAAGTCAAGAATGTAAAAGTCACAAAGCTAGAAGGACATCAGCTAAAGGGACGAACTGGAGCTCTGTTCAGGGTTTCTAGGATACCCACTTCCCATCAGATCACACTCAGGAAAATTAACCCCCAACCCCCTTGTTCTGAGGTTCCTAACACTCTTCCCAGTTGGTATCAGAAGTCTGGGTTGCCCTGGCGAGATTAGGCAACAAAAGTTTGAAGTGTTGCCTTGCCTGCTGCCTGTGATTTTGCTCTTGCTTTAAAAATTATACAGGCAATCTCACTGTCAGAAACATTCCCCTGAAATTTATTTTAAGTTTCCCTTTTTTTAACTTTGACCCACTATTTCTTGGAAAATTCTCTGGTAACATAGGAAGTAATTTCTTTCACGCCTAAGGGGAACGCAAACATCTTTCAAACATTTGCAGATGGTTTCATGCCCCCTAGTCATCCCTCTGCGTGCTACATATTATATCCTTTTAATCCTAAGGCACAGGTTGTACTATAAAGTGGAAAGCTCAGAAGAGCACTAGGGAATGTCTCTGTCTCTCTCTCTCTCTCTTCACCCCCCTTCCCCCTTTTTTTTTTTTTTTTTTTTTTTCTGCACAACTTCAGCTGGCTTCATTGGAAACAGCATATATGCATCCACAGGCAGAATCTGTCCCTGTGAATATGAAGAGAGCTCTGGGCCAAATGATGTTTTTAGTCACACCAGTGGGACTCTGTTGACTTCAGTTTTACCTTTAGGAGGTAGCCTTTTGTGTGTGCTGAATGAAAAGACACAGCTCAGACAGTTCTTAGAAATACTCTGCTCTGTTCAGGGCAAAGTGCCACAAAAGCCAAATCGCAAACAATCCCCTAAATTGTCCATCTGGAACAGGTGTTTACAGTCATATAAACAAAACAAAATTGCTTTTTGAAGACCTAGAGTCAGCCCTCCACTAAAATATCTGGCACCTACTTGAAACTCAAGCAAAGAAGCAAACAAAAACCTGACAACTAACAAGAAATAAGGGGGGGGGGGGGGGGAGGGGAGGAGAGGCAGGGCATGTGAAAGAGGGGAAAGCTGAGACATGAACAAAAAAAAGCCCTTCAAAGATGCAAAGAGAGAAAATATCATGATCAAGCTAATGGGAAAAATTCTGTTAATAACAATGTAATTTCTAACTTTCTCACAAGTTTTCACCTCAGGGCAAGATTTATAATTGGCAAACTGAATGTGAAGTCATCCAACACACAAAACCTTGGACTTTTAAGCCACAGAAATAGGATATCCTCATTTTGGGCAGTTAAAAAATTGCTATGGGGGAAGAGGAGGGTTAGAATAAAAAGAGTGACATCAGAAGAAATTGTCTTTGTCCACTTTTGGCTGACCCAACATCCTATATCCTTTGGAAAGGCACAGCTCCTATTGCCTTTTAGTGGATCAAGCTGCCAATCTCTTTTTCTATTTTTCTTTTTTTTTTTTTTTTTCTTTTCCAAGGTCTTTAAGCTGAGTTAAAGACTATTTTCTTTACCATTACCTCTTGCCAATTGTTAAAAGACTACATGCTACTTGATGGCATAAACCACAACACGTGGTAAAAGAAGAAATAATATTGTTCCGTATGTGGAAGGTTATAACACCTTGTAATGAAAGAGTAACAGATCTGGATGGCCAGAGGTCTGAACTTTTATAACTTGTACATGGTTGCAGTTTCAGTCAGGGATTAAGTCTAAGTTTCCAAGGGATTTCTGAAAGGAAAACTGGAAGTGGGCAAGGAAAAAGAAAGGGATGAGAGGCAAATAATAGTGTTGAAGGATGAGGACAATGGTAAAGCAGTTTCTTGAAGAAGTGTGGGCACAGTCACAACCTACAAATAATGAAAGACTAGAGCTGGTAGACTCAGGATTCAGTTTGTCTTAATGACTTATGCTTTGGGGAACATGGTTTTTATGATTTCTGTTTTACAAGTTTACATCTGCAGATATAAAAGGTTTTAAGTAGGACTGGTGTTTTCTTAAGCTTCAAAGAAGGATTCACCAAATTGAAAAGGCTGAGGACTGGTAGTCTATGAACATGTCTACAGCTATCACTGCTTCTCCAGGCTCACCTCAGCCAGCTTTAAACTAGTTAATCCTGGTTGGGGTAATGCAGTTGTGATAACAGTTGATTCTGTAGGCAGGATCATGCTGAATTATTTACTCAGATGTCAGGCTTTGCAGTCTGAGTTGAGCTCTGTGCTGCCTGACTGCATCTGTAGTAGTATTTAGCTTAGCTAGTTTAAAGCTGTTATCATTTGGTCTATGTATACGAGATTGTAATATAGATGTAACTACAGTAACCAAACTCTTCAAATAGCTTTAACCGCTAGGATGCATTACTGCATCTCTCCCTTTTAGCTTTTATATGTTTTTCTGTAATGCTTTACTTCTAGAGTAGCCCTGCTTTGGCAACCTTTAAGGCAATGTCCAGCTGAATTGAAAATATTTACTCACGCCAATTATAGCCTGGTTTGTACACAGGCTTCTCTTCCTTTTTATACCACCTTGACAACTGTATGAACGAGATCAGTCTTTTCATTGTGGTCTACTATTCCTATAACATGCTAAAGTGTTATGTAGATTTTCCATGATTTTCCCTGTTACCTGCAGTAAATTATACATTAAAATTACTTCAGCATAGTCCCTTAGAAATATTTCCAATACCTTTCTCTCAGCTGAAATAAGACTTAGAGGGCTTGTGCCTGGAATCTTCCTTTGGTTCTTTCTTGAATCTGGGAATAGCTTTGGTACCCCTTAAGTCCTTGGGTATGACTACACCATACACCCTGGTGGCCTGTCAAAAACCTTTGCTGAAGGCTTTCCTATTTCCTGTGTTACTTCCTTCAGGATTCTGGGATAAAATTCATCTACAACTGGTGCTTTGTCAAATGTAGCTGTTCCTAATTGCCTTATTATCTTCTCCTATGCAATAGCAAAGCCTTTTAACATTTTACTTTCCCCTTCAGGAGAATGTCTCTCAGTCCTGGTGACGCTACCTTCCTTTCCCCCCTCCCATTTTTCTCCACCCCCCCCAATGCATAATGAGTTAAGGTATTCATTTAAGCCTGCAGCAGAATGAACCTCACCTGTCACTAATTTTCCACTTACGTTCTTCAATGTCTCTACTGTCTCACTGCCTCTTGTTGAATTCTGAATATATATCTTTAGAATCACACGATCATAGATGTAAGAATGGAGATTCAGTTAGGCCATACAGTTCATTGCCCTGCAACTGGAGGATTGTTCTATGCAGTATATGTCTTCTTTGTTGAAACAGGTTTTAAACATCCCAACTGTTTCCTTTGGAGTCACTTTAATGTCTGTCACAAGCAGAAAGCTTTTGCTGATGGTCAGCTGCTTTCTCTTTCTTAATGTTAAGAATACTTTCTAAATTAACCTGGTCTTGTATAATTTCCATTCCCCCCCCCCCCCCCCCCCCCCCCCCCCCCCCGTTCATCTTTTGTTTCATGTTTTTTGGCTTTTCAGATAGATATAATGACCCTCTTCTTGCAGGAAGACATTTTGACCTTATCTTCACAATAGCTTTCTGGAGCCCAATTTTCTCATAGACTCACAATGATATAAAAATGATTATGGTTTAAAAGATCTGAGAATAGATGGAAGTTGTCTCTTGAGTAGTATGCCATTTCCAGTCTATATGAAGGTACCACTGAGTGTGTTTGGAATACCGTACACTGTTGGTGTTCTGAGCTTCCCATGGTCACCATGAACCTCAGCGAACACAGTCTACAGCAGCCCTGAGCCAGGCAATGTGCTTTACATCCATCCCATGCCACTCCTTCTTCCACAACCCTGAACTAAAAGGTTACGTGCATGCCAGTTACCACAGATTTTGTGTTTATCTGTTCCAGTATTATGGCTCCTGGTGTCCAGGCAATGGGCAGATACCCAACGCAGTGTAATGCAGAGTTCGCCCATGACCCAGGAGGAAATTACTTTCTTTCTGCAAAAGGTCTGAACACAAACTGTCTGTCCTAGATAATCATGATTGAACATCTGCATGTGTTACGGTACCTTCTTTAGGAGTGTGGTGACTGGCTGAGAATTCCCAATATCTAAGGCTGCCAGACACAGGCTTGCATACAGACCACCAAACGTAATAAACATAACATAAACAGCCATAATTTGCTGCCTACATACCAGGTCTTCACTGACTCCACAGCAAATCATTGCTAAATAATGGACGGTTTAAACCACTTTCTTGAACTTATATGTTGCAGCAGATCCAGAAGCCTATTGTAGGAATTGGACTGTACGCCCAAATCTCTTTGGCCTCTCTTTGTCTAGCTCATGCTCAAGTTTTACAAAGTGAGCAGAATCTTCTAGATTCCCAGTTATTAAGCCATATTGGCAGCCTACTGTGGGCCATGAGCTTTTTAGTAGTTATGGATTGTTTATCTTTACTTTTTTTGCTATTTCATATAATTTGTTACTCTACTGAACCTTATTCCTTTTTACATTTCATAACTTTTTCAGGCTTTTCCCCATTTATCTTTTGTTCTTTGATATTTTCAGATGTTCAGCATGGGTCAGTGAGGTTTTAATTTTCCTTGTCAAGCTGTGAATCTCTTCCTTTTTCTTTCTAGACAACTTAATATGGTTTGACATTTTCCCACATTTCCGACAGTCTTTAGCTGCTTCTACATGTAGCCACTGTGATTGGAAATGGCCGCATATGATTATTGTTAGACATAACATTGTGGTTGTACTGCTGCTGGGCATTGCTTTGAAAGAATGGGAACCCAAAAGAAAACATATTCTGCTTACAAATATTTTGTTCCTAGGCCAAATTGCAAGCCAGGTAAGCTAATCACTGTGCAACAGTGACAAAATATTGAGCTGCTAAAAATCAGGCAGCCAACATTATAAATATCTTTAAAAGAATTACAGAGTCAACCTAGCATACTTTTAGAGTACAAAACTATGAAAAGCACATGTTTGGCATCTTACCTTGTATATTTTCCACTATTCCTATCCCAGCACTTTAATTATTCTCTTCAGGACATGTCCCAGCCCACAGTGTATGTAAGGAAGTGTGTTATACACATCCTCATAGTATTTGCTTTGCCTCTTACATGAAAACAAAGAGTGTTACCTGTGTTATGCGTTCTCATTTGCACCACTATTCCTTCTTCATGTGGTAGGAGAGAAATTTGGATAGGGTGTTACCCAACACCAAACATGCTTGTAATTTACAGAATTATTTCTGTATTTCCTATAGTCAGACCTAGTAAAAAGGTTTTTTTCTGAAGCTGTGGGAAAGTAGTGCCTTGCTGTGATAACAAGTTTTACAGCTTAACTAGATACTTAATGAGGAAATAACGAATTTGTCTTAAACCTGAAGCTTCTGAGTCTCATTTAACATTCCCTGGCTCGTGTTAAGAACACATAGTAAAGTACTGTTTCTTGCTCACCTTTTCTGCGTTATTCATGTATTTTTACACCTCTGCAATGTGTGTCTGCAACCATGTGCTCATGCTTCTGGGTAGAAAGCATTTCACATTTAATCAGGGGTCTTTCAGGCAGGGATGGGTTTAGGTACAACTGATCTGTGTTAGAACAGAGGTATGTAATGGGCAGTCAGACTCCTTAACTGTGTGAAAGCTGAGCTGGACTGGGGTGGGCTTTCCTGCTGCCTGGGCAGTGGTGTCCGAGTGGAGATGGTGCTGTGAAGTCAGGGATTACTGTTACTTTGTGCCAATTGAATAGCACAAAGAAGCTGAGTTAACCTACTTCTGACCAGAATCAGAGACAATCTGCAGAACCTGCAAAAGTCGGGTCCCTCCTAGGATCTGTGAGTTTAATTTACAGCAGTGGGATATTTGAGGGAATTGATAAGAACACACAGGTATGGATGCTCGGTGCTGAGATCAGGAGCAAAAGGTATTATCCATGAAATCTGTCAGCAGGGACTGGAGAACAGAGGGAGGTTGCCTGGTGTATGAGAAGTGGAAGAGTAAAATATGACGTTCAGTTTGTCAAGTGGTCAAGCAGGAGGAATGAGCAAAAGGGGTTTCCCAGCTATAAGAAGGCTTTTGCATAATAAAGGCCCCCAATTTATCATGATTTCAGAAGAATCTACGCAAGAAGAAAAGGCACTTCATGAAGAAAAATTGATGAGACAAACCTGAGCTACTTTTTTAGAAAATTTATATCTGTTTTATTTGGTGGTTTCTGTTAAGAATGAAGATAAGCACACACAGCTGCGGTTCAAAAAAAGACTTGAAGCTAGACATGCTTACTCTGTGCTGTGCCAGACTATTTACCAAAGAAGCTGCCAGCGCTGTGAGTAAATACATCCACTTTGCACATACTAGTCAATTTAGGATCAAACCCGTTTAACATCCTCTTCAACAGGGACTCAGTGCACCTGCACAACATTTGGTTTTATCAAAACAGTTTGCCCATTGAAGCTAAAGAAGGTGGGGAAACTGTGAGTCCTTGAGTTCAGACCCATTGCTTTTTATTACAGATATGCTGTCAATTAGCCTCGCCCTCATCAGCACCAAAATTAACTGCATATTGCTAAAATGATGGAGTTGAAAAAATAATTAGCATTTACCTGCTATTTTAGTGAAGCCAAAGACAAAAAACCATCATCACAAATCTTTAAATGTAACTTGGCAAAGATTTAGCCACATTTGTTTTCAGAAAGCACTTCCTTTATCAAAAAAACCCAACCAAAAATAAAAAACAAACAGAAGAAAGGTAATTCAAATATAGCTATGTAGCTCCAGATTCCAGCCAGAGAATCCAAAGCAACTCAGATTTTTTCTCAGACCACAGTTACGCCAAGTTCAAATCCTTTCCTACCCTGTACACCTGGCAATTTCTGTTCTAAAGTTCTTTAAACTAAGTGTTCATTCTCTCACCACAAAGTCTTGCTGCAATGGCAGCTGTTTAGCAAATAAACTCAAAAATAAAAATGTTGTCATTGTGAAATAAGATATATTTAATTAAATAAAATAGAGAAGGGAAGTGCTATTACAAGAACATAAAACTGTAAGACACAAGATAAAACTAAATTACTACATGGCTGCTCAATTCAATCTAATCCTTGAAGATAAAGACGGAGCCAGAAAATTGCATGTATTGTGAAATCAACATAACCCCTAAGCAAATATTAACTAGGGATATATAAACTGATTTATTGTAAATACAAGTGTGAATGCTAGGATTAGTTAAGGAAATGCAAACCGAGACACAATGAGGTGTAAAATACTCCAGTATTTCTCTATAAATACTGAAAAGCATACAGCAAAAAATATGCAGTGCCCTGGACATACTTTCAGGTTACCCGATTTGACACATTATGGAGGGGAAAAAAGGGAACAGAGAGAAAAAATGTGCACTTCTTTCTAATAGTGTTTGATAAGAACATAATTCAAAGTGTTTCCTTATGTATTAAATAATGGGGTTTGATTTAAAAAATATTATGCTTTTTTAAATTGTTTGCTGTTTATTATAGTACTACTTACTGAATTATTAGGAGTGCATAATACACATTGAAGGCTGTGTATGAGATGCTGCCCCATGTAAAAGGACTTAGATTTTTGTATGAACTGAAAAAGACTATCTAAAGCAACATTACTTACTTCTACTTCTTTCCTGAGAAGTCTGCAGAATATGTATGAACAGGAAAAGAGCTAAGGGTCATTTGTGTCCACGCCAATAATGGTTGCATACTGAAAATATATATGTGCTTACTGTAAGCTTAGTTTTTACCTTTTGGGGATGTAAAGATGCAAAATCCCTAAGGCCTGACCCATCTCAATCACAAAATGCTATGCTGTTGGGCATTGTGTTGCGTGCATCACACTGACCCACCAGGCAGTTGACCTTACTCTATCTACATGAAGTGAGAACTTTATGTAGTTTTCAGCATGTCTTGCCTGTCCTTGTTTATTTTTATGACACTCTTTTAATGGAAAGGTAAAGATGGTAAATTGGGAGCTTTAATGGTGTATCTTGGTATCTTATTTCACATTGGAGTACTTTGAACTATTTTGAAAGACCACTGCTCTGCTTGTGAAGTCAAGCATCCAGCCATGCACTAGACAATGACCAGAGGAAAACCAGGCACAATTTCGGCACCAGCCGTTCTGCCTTGCGCAGGACAAAGGTTTCATGGTAGAAGGGCTGTATTGAATACCCGCGTGCAGCAGGGATGAAGCAAGCAGGCATAATGCTGGAGCACATCTGTTTTACAGACTCCATAGGTCTACCCCGCAGATTTTCTCTGCTTCCTAAGTGGAACCAATAACAAAACCAGCTTTTCATCATTGTCCTCCACAGCTGCCTCCCTCCCTGTTTAACTCCCCTGTCCTCGACCCTCAGTTGTGCACAATAGTGACCTATTAGTTTACATACAGGTTCTGAACTGCAGCTGGTTTGGGTTTGTCTTTTTTTCCCCTTTGGCAGTGAAGTTGGCACTGGGATACTCTCAGAGTTGACCTGAGCCAGTTTGGAGTCCTCAGCTTGTTTTGGTTAATGGTACTAAAAGGCTCATGCAGCCTAGATGGGAACAGAACACAGGTTTTCCACAGAGTCCCAGATTTTAGCAGGAGGAGGCATTATGGGGCAGTTGCATCTCTGCAGATGCAAGGGGACCTTCTACCCCAAGGGGCCTGAACATCAACACTGTGGACATAAGCTACTTGTATTACCAGGCTGGCGAAAAATGGGATACTTCCAGATGATACAGGTAAACTCATCAGTGACCAGTATGTCTATTTGGTAAAACTTCTGTAGCATTACACTAGCAAATTTCACAGATATTTTCTGATAGCTAGCATTTCCCATTCCAGTTGAATCTTCTTCTCTAACTGTTTCTATTAACTCTTCTACACTTACTGCCTACATCTCAGTCTTAACTGAACATGTTAGCCCTAATTCACAAACAGTCCAAGCTACCATGTCCTTGCTCCTTGCCAGTTGGTCTTTCCATATCCCACAGCCTCCCATATTAGCTTTGATCCTTCGGTTGCTGCTTACTTAAAGACATTTCTGACAGGGCTAGAAGTGCTTCTTGGCACTCCTGAGCATCCCAGTCCTTAGTGGAAGAATATCCACTCTTGCTTTCGCACCTCTCCATCTACATGATGTGTTTCATAGGAAGGAACTATTAGGCCAGAGGGAAACTGTAGCACAATCAAGCCAGGTTCCTGATGTGGACAACAGGGATTGTGACTACCAGGTGCACAGCAGCGAGTACATGTGCCAGGTTAGCGCTGCTGGCTGGCTGTTCCCAAACATTGCTTAGAAAGCAATGTTCCTCTTTCTATTTTGCATTTATTCTTATTCCCCTTATGCAGCTTTCAACACTGTGCAAGGACTCTTTCCTTAGGAGCCTTAGTCTTCAACCTCCCTGCTTCTCACACCAGCTCCTAATCCAAAGGGCTCTAAATCCTCTAGCCAAATTGATCCCAAGCCCACTTTTCCTTCACCACATTCTGGCTTGTCTCTTTTCCACACTGATACTCAGTGGTCATCTCCTTGCCTGATCACTCTTGGCTAGCAGTTATCTTCCATCCTCTTTATTTTAGCTTCCTTGCATGACTAGTTCACCCCATGATTCTCAAATCCCAGGCATCTCTTCCTCTCCATCTACCCTCCAACCTCTCCTTCCTGGTTTGAAAACAGATCCCTGAGCACTCACAGTGTATTTGCTTGGGTGCCAGTTGAACAGTCACTAAGGCAATCGTGTTTTCTGTTCGCAGTTCCAGTTCTCAGTCCTGTTCAGCTTTATGCAGACTTCAGAGGGGAAAAACTTCATGGTTTCCTGGAGAGCTGAAAGTATTTAGCCATTTCATGACACCAAGATGTCTTCAATGTGGAAAACTGGAAAAGAGAAAAAGTGGTCACCAAAGAGGGAATACAGCCTGTTGCTATTATAATTGAAGAACTCCTTTGTGACAATATGAAAACTGTTATTTGTTATTAAAAAATATTTATGTAGTTTTGACATCTTCCTTGAGCAAATTCAGACAGATTTTTCACAGAAGTGGCAAGAAGCACGTGACAGAGATGAGAGACAGTCCTGCCCTGTTTAAATGTTTTTCTCCACCTCAAAGGATGATGAGCGTTTCAAAGAAGGGTTTTCATTACTGTATGTGTGTAAAGATTGTATGTAGTTATGCTAGTCTCATTATCACTATTAATTTAAATTTGACTGAAAATTAATATGCATGTAGAATAGCATAGATGATGTCAACATGATAGCTGATATTTATACAGTTACAAAAAATGAGAATTTTAATGTGAAATTTTGGGCAATTTTATTTTTAATGCTGGTGTGGATTTTATATATTCTTATTTTTCTGAATTTATTTATGACAGGTGAATTCCACTTTCTGCTCGTAACACATGCTGTCATTCTTTGCTTAGCACATCCTGAATATCATCCATGAGGTTATTCTGAAAGTTTTCACTGCAGCACAAACCCAGATGAAGCTCTGCAACCTTTCCTCTAGAGATCTGGATTCACCCTGTTTTAACCTAAATATGTTTTGCTGCTCCGGGGCAAAAAAAAAAAAAAAAAAAAAAAAAAAAAAAAAAAAAAAAAAGGGAAAAAAAAAGGAAGGAATACTGGATGGAAAAAGGACACTAAATGAGTGAATTCTGATCTCTTGTCTGCCAACATTTTCATTTCTTTTGACTGCTACTCCATGAGCCTGATATCCCCATGCAGTAAGCTGTTAATGTTTTTTGGGTTCTCAAGTTCACTCACACTGACACATTTTTCTTTTCCTTCCCTCTTTCCCTCTTTCCATCTGTCTATCTGCAGATAACATGCTTTCAGGATTTCTTACAAGGCTCCTAAATCTTTTTCCCAGTCAGTTCACAGCATGATTTTTTCATTCAGCATCACTCTGGGAGACATCTCTTTTCCAATATTATGCTTGTTATTATGAGGCTATGGAAAAATAATTTACTAACAAAAAATTTGAACTAATAGGTCATTTTCAGTTCAATTTTTAATCAAAACAGAAACAACTGAAGAACAATAAACACCTAGGAAATGTCACAATCAGGGCACAAAATGAATGCTTCTATTGTTTCATTCATTTAGGAGGATATTACATCTGCAGTTTTGATAATACTTGAAGATTACCTGGGTGGTTTTGTCCTGATTACTGAGACCAAAGTTGAAGGACTTCAATGATGCATTAAATCTACCAACTTTGTTGTTCTAATGAACATTTCTGACTCAAATCTGAGTTGTCAGAATTGGCTTAGAATAACCGGATACACATTGAAGTACTCAGAATATAACAAGTGCATCATCAAAGTATAGATTTTTATGTTATTTTCAAGACCAAATAAAATAACTGGTAGAACTTTTGATTGACTAACTGGAGTTTGTGGCAAGTTGCAGAAGCCACCCCTTTGCTTCTGTCTCAGTTATTAAGCTCAATTGGTACAGCAATCATCCCTTTCAAAATACTACCAGGTAACAGGAATATTGTGAAAGCAGGATACAGGAAGGGACTTTCGGCATTGTGACAGAGATACTAAGGTGTCTAGAATTTATATATCCAGTTGTGGGAATGGAAATTATAATGCTCAGTTGAGTTCATGGAGTGAATAGAGAAGCGAGACATCTAATTTGCATTCACAGCGACTGGCACAGAGGCATGGAACTTAAATTCTTAATTTCTTCCTCCATTTACAAGGGTATGAAACCTGGATCCAGAAACCAGAAAGTCTTCCAGCACCTGGGTCCTTGGATGACATCGAGACTTTTGTTTCTGATTGTACTTTTTTTTTTTTTTTTTCCTTTAAAATGGTGGCAGTGGTGATTCTGCTTCTCATCCTTTGCATGGTATGCAGTGTATGCATTCAGAAAGTGATATACTTACTCTGTAGGCAATCCTTGGGCTCATGGCAAATTCTGTAAGGCTCCATGTTGTTTCTGTTAAATTATTGTGTGCTGCAGAGTATTCAATACCTTCTGATTGCAATTAACTTTAGAATCGAAAACTATGACTGAGTAAAAAAGAAATCACTCCTTGCATTTCTTTCTTTGAGCAACCTGTTAAACCAGAACAAATGTTCCAACTTTCATACACACATTCTGCCTGATTGCAGCCTTCTGTGCATTTTTTTTCTTTTTAACTTTAGATATTTACCATGAATTGATTCAGTTCATCTTTCACCAAGTAATGTAAATCTTGAAAAATCTTTTAAAAAATCAAACTTGAACTGGCCAGAGCCTGGTAAATATTTTCTGACATATAGTTTTGAAGATGTGGTGATTAGGGACATGGTTTAGTTGTGGACTTCACAGTCTTGGGCTAACGGTTGGACTTGATAATCTCAGAGGTCTTTTCTAACCTAAAAAATTCTATGATTATATGATCCAGTTCTTAAGCAAGCTAAGTTTCCCCATTTCAATCAAAAGCTGGAAAATAGGAGAATTAATGAGAAAGATTTGTGAAAAAATAATGTCTTGTGCTCATAAAATTATTTGTGTTTTGCATCAATAATAAATTCACTCTTTGGAACTCTGTAACACAATTTTCAAGAGATGTATGTACTTAAAAGAGGATTGAGTACAACTGAGGAGGATTTGCATTGCATGGTGGAGTCACAATTTGTGATAGTAAATGGAAGAAAATCACGAGGACCCTAAAATGACATTATAATGTATCTTATGTAGCCATTTTCACTTTCTAAGCACTATTCAAACACTGTCTAATAAGCAGCATTTTTCTGAGACTGAGTATTTAGAATTACAAAGACTGGCATGTGGGATTAAAGCAGTTTAGTCTCTTATACCGTTTCTGATAGTGGACTGTATCAGCTTCTTGACAGAGCCGCAGAAGGAATCTTCTGCTACAAAATTATAGACATTTTCTCTCTATGATTTTTTTTTGTTGTACTTAGTCTGTCCGTTTTGAATTTAGCTTTTGCACTAAAGCATTAAGATTTTGCAAATCTTGCAAATATTTTAAAAGGAATAAATTCTTATAAATACCTTCAACTATTTCAAAGTGCAACTGAAGATTGTTTCCTTCTGCTTGTCTGGACTTTTCCTGTGCTGTTGCATCCAAAACTAGTTGATGCAGATCTGATGGATTTGCTACTTCAAAACAAATGCTGTTGTCATTGGCTCTTTCCACAAATGTATTTAGAAAAGATTAATAATCAAAGAGTAAAAAAATTAGTCATGTCTACCCTTATAATTTTGTGGCTCAGTGTTAATAACCTTGTTCTATCTTACTGTAGTGTTGCTTACACTTCTGCACTTTGCTCCATCTATAACACAGCCTCGGAAATTAGAGCTGTGGAGTAATTTAGATTAGAAAGGCCTTCACGAAGTCATCTAACCCACCCTTCTGCTCAAAATATGGCTCACTTAAAAGTTATGTCTGCCTTCTCAGGACTGCATCCAGCCAAAGTTTGAACATTTCCAAGGACAGAAACTCCACTGACACCTGGGCACTTAAGTCAGTGACTGACCACTCTCTCCTTGGAAGTGAAAAATATATAACTAAAAAAAAAAATTATCATATTCACTCTTTGGCCTAACTCTCTCTCTCACACTCATGTGACCACTTTTTGATGGAAATTAATGTGGCCTAAACTCTATCTCTGCCCCCGTTCACATTATTTCCTATTGTATGGCTGTAGGCCTTCAGAGGTACACAGTCAATGGCGAACAGCAGGGGCCGGGCCTTGGTTGAAATGTAGGCCACCTGAATCTAGGCTTTTGACTCTGTTATACACAGCTGCAGCTTTCTACCTTTCCTCTAAATACCAAGCACTTTGTCTCCTGTCATATAAATCAGCCCGAGCCAGATTTTTCTATTCTAGCTGGGTTTGTGTGCCTTCCTCCTCGCTGGGTGCCTTCCAGTAGTGCATTAATCAACACGACTCAGAGCTGTCTCCAGCATTTTTGTTGTTTTAGTCAGCTTCTCCTCAGAGGCCACCTTGCGAGAAGCACCACTTTTCTCAGCCTTTGCCAATTGCAGGAAGGAGGGAGCTTTGGGAGAGAGGATGAAGTTGGTTAGGGAGAGATGAGACCTTTTTTATTTAAGACATATATTTCTTTTGATCTGGTGCTGTCATTTTCAATGTGAATTTCTGGTTTTGCATTATGTGCTAGGATGTCAGATCATTGTGATGGAAGCCAGATATTGAGATAGATACACATACACATATGCAGGAGTAGACATTTAATTGAGACCAGTAGAAAACTCATATTGTGGTAATATTTAAAAATGGTAAATGGGACAACCCTAGTAATTACAGGCCTGTCAGGATGACATTGATCCTTGGTGAAATAAGGGAACATCTGATATAGGGCTCAGTTAGTAAAGAGCTGAAGGATGGAATTAATGCCAATCAACATGAGTTTATGGAAAATAGATCCTGTCAAACTAACCTGATATCTTTTTTTCAGATTACAAGATAGTTTTTAAAGTAATAGTATTGATGTATCATACTCTGCAAGTTACTTGACTTGGTAGTGCATAACACTTTCCTTAAAAAAACAAAAAGACGTAAAATGCACATGGCACACATTAAATGGGTCGTAACCTTTTCTTACTAATGGATGACAAGTTCTAATTGTAAATGCACTGACATCCTATGGTAGAAATTTTCAGAATATTTGTTTCTCAGCCACATGCAATTTACCACTTTTTCAGCATCTAGCAAGAAGTACAAGATTATCACTGATGAAATTTATGGATGATCAAAGTAGGATTTACTAGTGAGGAGCATAGTTCACTTCTCTAGTGAGACTGCGAATGTTTGATGAGCCGAACACAAATCACATCTGAGACCAGCCGTGAAGTCCTACAGCTAAGAAGAAAGAGTTTACAGTAATATTATTTTTGTATGTTTAATGGTCAAAGGCTTTAGAGAAACAAAAAGCGAGAAGTAATATCCTGTAGTAGGCCAAAGAATGCAGTTAAAAATGTGGACTGTCTTCCTTGATGAGTGTGTGTTTTTTCTTCTCCATTATTATCCAGTTAAATAGAAAAAAATTGCTTTTACTGTCAACCTTTACTTGCAAAGAATGCTGGCCACACGAGGTTAAAGACAGCCTTGAAGCACACCATCTTTGAAAAGGCTACAAGGTTAACCAGTAGTTAATCCGTGCTTAATCAGTCCATCACAGGCTAGTTAAGTAAGTTAATCTAATTCTCAGGTATATAAGGAAGAGACTCCCATTTTTCAATTCCAGCACTTAATTGTTATTGCTTTAAAAAATATGTTGCAAATTTAGGGAGAAATAAAGTGCAGGGACACTTTTTGGTTGAAAAACCTAACTGGGGCTGAGATGGCAATTTCTTATCCAGGACTGGATGATTTTCTAAAACATATCCCTGAGAAACTAAACAGGAACTCACTCAGGGTAGTTCTATACTTCCTTTCTTACCAAAAAGCTGCTTACAAACCCTTTTCAACCTGCCTGAAATCCCAATGTCTCAAACTGTGGTTTTCCATCCTTTCCTAGGAGGTAATGTTGCAGGGAATATTGGTAGTAGGTTTTCTCCCTTCTTTTTTGACTCCCTCCCCCAGATCTTGGTGCCCTGATTTCCAACAAAACCATCCCTGACTAGGTCATTCTCCACTTTCCTCCCCAAAAGTTACAGGCTGTTTGCTAGCCTCCATCAGAGTGTCTTGGCTTCTTCTCAGTCCATCCTTCCATCCTTAGTCAAGGTCTTACTTGTAACACCTGAAGCCCTTCACAGGCACCACGTAACCTGACATGCCACCAGTGCTTGAAGCACAAGCTAGTTTTTATGCAGCGTAGCAGTGAATTACATCAGGATATATTGTAATATCTGATCTTAACAGACACTATTGCATGTGTGCCACAATGCAATAAACTTTGAAAAAACCTTTTAAAAAAAAAATTTAAAATCTACATCTAAAGTCCTGGATGAATCAATTGACTACGGGATATTTCTATTACTTTGGCATTTCATCAATGCTTCTCTTAGGACTTGTCTGCAGTTGCAAGTTAATTCAAGCGAAGGTGGGCTGTGAATTTAAAGTGAAATAATTACTCCTGAGTAACTCCACATAGTTTTCTTCTGCAAAAACAGAGGTCTATTCTTACTTAGAAAACGCATCTGAAAAGTTTCCAGTTTTCCATCTGAAAAACTGCGACAAGGCATTTCAAAGTTAATACTGACCTGTGGTGTTTTGCAGCAATAGAATAATTTCTCAACAATTTAATGAGTGAAAAACACTTTTCTATCTTCAAAGTTCAAACCTAAGTAGGACCTGCTCTGGGCCTATCACTTCAACATTGTCTGCCAGTGCCACTGAAGGTTTCTTCACAGCTGCTAGCATTTTTTTCAAATTACTTTCTCATACAGTAAACAGCAAGTGCTCCTTTCAACTAGACTCTAACAGGTCCCTTTTTAGCTTCTCTAGAAGCAGTTGCTATTATGATCCAGAGAGTATCTGCTTTTCTGTCTTGCTTTATGCCATCTAGCTATTCATTTTCTATTATAAGCATATTTCCCTTAGGAAGATTCCCATTCCCCAGTCTACTGTTACACCGAGTTTTCATGTGTTTCAAGACCTCCTTTTGGGGAAAGTTTCCACAGACTAGTAGATATTATTTTACTTCCCTTCATTTTTATATCTGAATTTCCTCTGACTTAATTTATTCTCATGCTTGTCGTCTCCATCTCCTACCCTTTCTTGGGGCTAATTCACTTTTGAAGTTTATGGGCTGGGGTTAGTTCACTTTTGCTGTATATGAACTATTTTTGAACCTATTGTTTTCTTTTGTTATAATTGCCCCATGGAGCAATTCCTCCACATGAAGTACAGAACATCAGTGTGTGTCAGATGACAGGGCTTCATAACTAATAGTAAAATTGTATAAATTGTGTTTAAGTATTATAATTGTGCCCAAAGGCCAAAGAGATGAAAAACAGTTTGGTGTTGTGTAAATGGATAGATAATAATTGTCTATGTCCCAGAGGTTTTACAATGCAAAAAAATTTTTTTGCCTTTTAACTTAATTGGAAATAATTAATATTTATCACTTTTAACATCAAAATCCCAGACTGGGATCTGTTTTCACCACCCCACTTCCCATCCCATATTCCTGTCTGCTTACTCAGTCCACCTGAGAAATACTAGGTAGAAATACTGCTTTAATAAGCCGTTTTAGGGCACACTAAAGAATATTCCTGACTGGGAATGGTAAAGCCTGTCAGATTCAAATATCTATTACTTGCTACAGAGCAATGAGGCTGGTGAAGTTTGTGCAGGTACTGCAGATATGTTTGAGATTACCCAAATTCAGCTGAGCAGCATGGGTGATTTGCCCACTTAAGCAGAGATGTGAACTTTGCCTTTCCTGTGTTTAAGGACCCTTTAGAACTGAATTAGCATCTATATTTTGGGTTGAATGAAATGTAATATTTTTATTAAAATTATTTCTTTAGTTTCCATTCAATATTGTAGCAGATATTATGATGATAAGAACTTTTACCTAGCAAGCTGAACATTCACAGTACAATAGTAGCCAACATTTAATGTTTTTAAGAGGATTGCCTCTTTTTTTTTGGGGTGCTCTTGCAATGCACTTTCTATCTAGAGGGAATAAAGCCTAAAAAGTGCCATATCGGCCAGAACAAAAGTCTGTCTATCCTTGCACCTACTAACACTGAGAACAAAGGTATAAGAAACAAGGTATATACTTCCCATAGTACTGTGTGCTTTTAATCAGGAATTTAGAGGCTTCCTGAACTGCAGCTGTGTTGAGATCATGATGCTTAACAGCCACTAATACACTGACTAGACAGTAGTTTCTTAACTCTGAGCTCCATAACATCCTGTGACAGTGAGCTCCCCAGCTTTGCTATCTGGAGGTTCCATTGGATGCCTCCTTCTTACTGTCTTCTGAACAACAGTGACTGATCATTCCTTATGCACCTTCTCTATGCCACTTTTCATTTCATAGAAGCTCTACAGTACCTAGTTGAAGAGTTCTAGAGTTTTAGTATCTTCTTGCGCAAATTTTCATTTCTTTGATCCTCCTTTTGAGATGTGGGATCAAAGCTACATTCTGGACACAGCCTTGATACAATGGAGGACCAGGGAATGAAGTCTCCCTCCCACGGTTCGTTATGTGATGAGGTTTCCTCATCTTCACTAAGCTCACACTTAGCCTGCACCATGTTGCCACTTGCCTCTTGCCAAGAAGACTGACGGCAGCCTGCTAAGGACAGCTGAATCCACAATGCTGTGGGGGAGCTGAAAACAAAATAGGGTTACTGGCAGGGACATCACCTTCTTTAGGTCTCTGAAGCTCAAGATACCAGTCTAAATTTGAAAGCACCATCAATTTATATAGTGACATAAAAATATTTTTTGTTTGCTATTCTGTTACTGATAATCCCCAGCACCCTGCCTGGCCTTTATTTTGGATGAGTTTTGTACAATGAGTCAATGTTGCTGTGGAGGCTTCCATAATTACCCACACAAACCAACAGTTATGTCTAAAGGAGCTATTACCATACAGGAAAAAAAAAATCATTAAGGGCCTACCATTGTGTATGCAAGATTTTTTCTCTCTGTACACCATTTTAGCAGGTATTTTCACCCAGCCAGTGTCATAAACTTCCTCCGCAACTCTTCCCTGTCAACTCCAAATTGACTATTTTGGATACTTTTATAATATCTGTGAATTTTCATTTTATTTTATTTTTTAATTGCCATTTACTAAGCATTTATGAACAAGTTGAACTACACCAGCACCAGGCAGGAGCACAGGGGCAGCTGGGGAAAGTGATGAGGGTCAGAGCCGAACTGGGTTTGGAGGGAGGAGGTGGATATCACAGTCAGGACAAACTGAGGACAGGAAGCAGGTGAAGATCAGAGATGACTCTAGCAGAGAGGACAGCAAGAGGCTTGGCTGAGTCAAGAAGCATCTGTACACAAGGCAGCATCCAAGCTGATGACTGAATCAGGCCAGAGCAAGGTTTTTTAGAAGTTAAATCAGAGCTACTGTAATATAAGACAAAAACTAAGGGAGCATACTTACCTGGCAGCGTGAGAGTTACTGTCACGTTCTCTGCCACTGGGATTGTCCTGATAGAGCAGGTCACAGGCCTATATTTCACTAATGAGATTAATAAAGACCCTGGAAAATGGGTAAAAACACTGCCTACAGGGTTAGGTTATACACACAGGGTCTGGTACCAAGCCTCTGGAGTGATACTTGCAAAACTCTGGCAAATGATAAATCATGGACCATTTATTTCTATCTCTTGTTATTAATCTATGGAAGGACTTAGATTCTTTAGGAAATCTTAGTGATGTAAATGTTGCATTTCTACTTCTACAACAATAGATTGTAGTCCCCAAACTTGCTATTTGATTTTTCCCATTCTTGCTAAAACATTGTCAAATTATTTTAATAATGATAAAATTAACCAGCCATTAAAGAAAGGAAAACAAATAATCAATGATGAACTGTGTTGGTTTAATGTGTTCCTTTCTTCAACAATAAATTGCTTAAAAGGAAGAACATATCCAGCTTTTCTGTCTTCATTTTAACAATTTTGGCCTGTTTTAGAAATTACTTCCTTACTTTTCTGTTGTGGGGAAAATAGGAAAAAAAAGAGATGCAGCTTTCAAGATGTCCCTTGTGTTCTGAGTTTTTAATGAAGGCTAATATAACTGTTATTTGTTAGGAGGTTTGTTTTCATCCCACCATGTAAATGACTGATACCTTTCTGTGTAGTAACCTATGTCTTTCAGTTATATGGGCTTTTAGAGGAACAAAACACTAGAAATTCTATGGATACTGATGTGTGGTGGAAATCCTGTATCACTGCCGAAGATTTTCTTTTATATGGTCCTATGGAGCCGCTAAAGTTCCTATGAGATCTATAACATTGAACTAAAGGCAATAATTGTGAAATGTATTTGTCCTTGTGCTGGAGCAGGTATGTTGGTAGAAAAATATTGCAACCTGTGGGTTGGAAAACATGACTAATTGTCAAGCAAGGACCTAAAAAAAAAAAGTATTGGGTCATGTATGAGAAAATCCACCCCAAATATAAAAGCAAGACGTAAACACCTTGCCATGTAAAACCAACAGAGGACAGCAGAAATGGTCTGGTAGGGGGTTTTAAGCTGCCATCACTGTGCAGATGTGGAATGAGGGATGGACACTCCGTTTCCCCTGTGTGTTTACAGGGACCAGTAATAGTGGGACCAGCTCCTGCCACCATGGCTGTGTGACTCTGCCCTGCAAGCAGAACCCCCAGACTAGACTCTATTCCCTGTGTCTGCCAGGTTCACACCATGCTAGAAAAGTAAAACAACCTGAGAGATAACGTAACATTAACACAGTATCTCTTACCCTTCCTAAGGAACAGGCTGAACGGTCCGGTCCTCAGGTAAAAAATGTTTGTGTTCCCGTGTTGCTGCAGATGATGTCAGTTTAGCTGAATGCAGCCTTGTTGTGGAAACAGGCTACACCTGTGCTACTAAGTACAACAGGCTAAAGATCACCAGCTGGTACTACAGCACAGTTTGCATCTGCACAGATAAATTCTCTCACCCCCTAAACCAGGGTGGCTGTAGCCAGGCTTCATTTTGGGGATGTTCACTGAGCTACAGCAGCCCCTGAACAGTGCTGAGGTATTGTCCAGCTAGGGGGAACACACAGCTGGGACTGTGCTGGCAACAAAATAACATGAACTACTGTGTAGTTTTTGGCCAGTGCCCAGGCTCTGCTGGTTGACCGTTATGGACACAGCTCCAGGTGCCGAGTACAGCCTGTGTATCTGCATGGGCCAGGTCACTGGCCTGCAGAGGCTTGATTTGGATGCAGCAGAGACACTCCATGGCGGTACATGGCCCCACTCCTGAGCCTGGGCACCATCCTCAGCCAGTCTACCTGTGTGGCCTGTTTCTGGAGGTACCCGGTCGGGTGGTGGGCAGGGAATGTGCCTGCTGCCTTACTTGAGAAGGTCTGACAGGCTCTTGGGGTCTGTGGCAGCGAATCATTCAGTGAGGCACCCACAGAGCAAAATTGATTTTGCATTAGGCATTTCCCAGCCTATTTTCGATGGCAGGCAAATTCATGATAAGCAGAGTTTGTCGGTAGATAAGTTATAAACAGAGAAAAGGACTACATTTGTCAAATTGGTGATTTTCTACCAATTCCTCACTCGGCTCCAATTCTCAGCTATATCCCAGCTGTCCTGAGGATTAATTAGTTAATATTTATGGAGCACTGTGAAGATGAAGACTGCTAGACTGGTGCTAAATGTTTTATTTACGTGGTTTATAAACAGCAGCCCAGCACTCCCACATGGGGTTCAGCCCATGCCTGTGTTCACAGATTTCCACTGCAGGTTGAACCAGGATGGCTTTTATCATGATGTAATGTATTTTTATTGCAGTACTAGAGCAAATGTATCCTTTAAATTATGTGATTAGTTTCAGTACAGCTCACTCTCCAGAATAGCTATCATAAAGCGTGAGACTTTGAAAGCATTGCCAAATTTAAATTTAGACTTCAGTCTATGATTTCATGTCAAAAATTTATGCACAACCTCATTTGTCAGGCAGCATTATTGATTTTATAATGTGTGATGTTTTTCTTATTGAAAAAGTGTTCCTGGGCTTGAGCTTATTAACACAGTGTTGATTACTCTTTGGGGGCAAGCAAACGGTTTTTCCATTTATTGAAGATGATAAGAAATGGGAAATCATGGGTTTTTTACACACATTATGTGAATGAAAATTATGGTTACTGATTAAATAATATGAGGCTTGAAAATTAAAGTATAACACAATGCTTCCCCTTCATAAAGTTGCATAAGTTGCTAGAAAGTCTGTCTGTATTTTACACACCTATTAGTAGTGTTACTTTTCCCTCTTTTTTACTGCAAAGTTTACATAAAAGCACAATATTGCATATGTCTTTTCAGCAGTTCCTGCATCAACTAAAGTAATAACTCTCTGCTTGAGACATCATCATGCCCATAGTGAGTAGATTCAAACATGCCAGAGGATTATACTTTTTGTAAGGGATAAAGAGTAAGAGAGCAGAAGACTGCTAAGAAATGTAAAATCAAAGGGGTTTTTTATGTTTTGGGTGAGAGTGTGCATTGGGTTTGGGTTTTTTATTTTCTGAAAGACATGCATGGGATTTAGATACCAAATGTTTTTGGTTTTTTTGTTTTATATTGCAGTATTACATCAATGAGGTACAGATCAAGCTTCTGGCCTTATTGGAGTCAATGTCTAAACACCTCTGACTTCAGTATGGCCAAGGCTTCATTTGTTATTTTTCCATGACACTGCTCAGGAGGTACTCAGTCCGGTGTACCCTGACGTGTGCTCCGTTCTTAGTTCCTCAGATACTCAGGTAAAGATTCAGATAGAAGAGATGCTCAGTTCATGTTTTTCCCTAAAAGCTGTCTTATTTTCACATTCTGGTTTTCACTAGGGAAATTGCTGGCAGAAGCTCCTCTTATGTAGTGTAAACACATAAATACACTTTGCAGCAATTAATATTGGTCAAGATTCAAGACTATCCCCACATCTCCACTCTTTTGGAATCCATTATCAACTTTTTCATTATTAACACACCACTCAATTTGGCTTTATAGACTGCCTATAAACTCCTTCTATTATGCCACTTTCATGTTTATATCCCAAGCCTTTCTTCTCCTCCCAGAGGAGTCTGTGGAAATATGTGTTACTTTCAAAACATGTAGCACTGGGCTATTAAGCTGCAGGTTGATAGTGGCTGAATAGGCAACTTCTTAGAAGTAATTCTTCATGTCCTCTCCTTCTTGATAGCTCGGAGTCTAGGTCTCCTCTGGAGACTTAGTGGCAGATGGTGGTAAAGCTGAAATTAGCTGAAATCTTGCACTCTTCCAACGATTATCTTGCTTCCCGGAATGCAAAACAAGGGTAGATATCTCCCTTGAAGGAAGCTGATATGGGTCTTGGGCAGGCACAGCAGGGAATTCATTGCAGTATCTTCTGGTGAGTTTTCAGCCTGCTGTCCTGCTTAAGACCACTTGTATTTTCAATTATCTTTCAGATCCTCTTTTCATTTTGCTCACTCAGAAATACAGAATAAAGCCTACCCCCTGTTTTCCATCCAATTCACTCACAGTCTTCTGTCACAATTATTGTACTGTAATCCTCTCTCTTCGTTTTAATCCTTTTCCATAGTCAGTTTATTTCAGAATTAGGATTCTTATCCTTTGATCTATTAATTTACAGTTTAACCTTATGATCTCTTTCTGCTTTTTATTTGGGGCATTACTGAGGATTGCTTAAGTGGGGAGGAGAAGGTAGAGCAGAGCCTTCATATTACACATTAAGGATCTCTAAAAGGAAGGCATTAGGGGAGTCCTCCTCAGGGATGGCTACTGGGAGAAAAATGCAATTTGGATTTTGATTTGAAATCTGAGCAGAATATGGAAGCTGGAAATGAAGGAGCTGGGCAACATCACTCTGATGTTCATTCATTGACCAAAACATGGTTAAATTTGCTGAAAAGCTTCAAATAAAGTACAGCTGATATATTTTAAAAAGCAAAAGTCCCCCCTACAACACACATACACCACACCCTGTGATTTTTTTGATTTTTTTCGAAAGTGAATAGTCTGGCTTTGGTATCAAATGCTTGAGAATAGAAAAATCCTTTTTTTTTTTTTTTTCCCCCAAAAAGCCAAGAAACACTTGAGAATGAAGTGAAACTTTAAATTGAACAAAACTTTTCCTTTCAAGTTGAAAAATCTATTCTTTGCAGGAGCCTGTTCATGTATCAGAGGTAGCAAGTTTAATGGTGATATTGTTTAATAGAAAATGGGGGAGCACACAAAAAGTGACAGACAGAATGGTTGCCTAAGTGGACAAGACAGAAGGATGACTGCACAGTTAAATAGGTGGACCTAGCACAAGTACTGAACCATTCCGGAAATCTGTAGCTATTTTTCCTCATGTTCTTTAAGGTGCAGCTGTCAGTTTTCTCTTTTGTGGGAAAAGGGACGAGGAGTGAGGATGGGATCAAGACACTGCTTCGTGGTTGGACTGGCAGAGAGGTCCATGGGGAAAGGGTTTCAGGAACCTTGAGCTGAAATACTGCTTTAGCTGTATACTTCCCACATAACTGCAAGGAAGCAATGCCATGATTCAATTTCTCTCCTCCAAAATGGGAATAATACATCCCTTGCTCAGAGAGGTGTTGCAAAAGGGTAAACCCATCAGCAGAAATAAGGCATTGCAGTGAGACAGGCCACTGAAGAAATCTACTCAGGATTCTTAAACTCACCTGGCCTCAACAACCACCTGGGCAGGACGTGGGGTCTTCTCACAGGACTGTACAAGTACACCTTGGAAGAACCAATAATGTCAATGTGGGATTTTTAAAGTAAATAATAAAACACAAAAGAAAAACAATTTGCAAAGACTGCACGAAAATGAGAGTAACAGCTTCTTAGGAGTCTCTGCAATCTGTCATGTAAATAGAAAAGATACAGGCATCTGCAAAGAACTTCTAGTACATATGGGGACACATTTCAGATTGTCTATCCTGCACCCAAAACACTGCAGTGTGTTCCTTTGCATATTGGTGCTTTAGCAGCAAGTGGAAGTGAGAAAAGCTGCAGTCACCAGCCTCAATTTGTTTGCATAAATGAAATGATCTTCAGAGTTTGTCCTTAATGACTTAATTATTTGTCCACCTGACACACAGTGCTCTAAAAGTATGTGCCTAGAGGTGAGCAACACAGTCACACCCCTCTATAGGAAGAAACCAGTTTGACAAAATACCAGACAGAGAAAAAACCCATCTGCTTCAAAACCAGCTCTTTGCAGGCTGTGACTTTTCCTGAGGGGAAAAATAAAAAATCATGCATTTGCTTATCCAGACGAAAATGGTGCCATTTCCAAAAATATAAAATCCCTAAAAAATGAAAATAGAACAAGTGGATCAGCTCTTTTTAAGTCACATTTTCAAATTTGAAAAATGTTGTGGCTTAATCTTAAAAAGCCTTGCCTGTAGTGGATTGTAAATATTTTAAATCATCACAGACAGTTCTAGTGGTACCTCTTCATTTATCTGATGCTTTTTTTCAAATCACTGTAATGTCTAAGAATCCTGATTCTATGGTATATGTTGATGTTACAATAGATGTATAATTCCATATGTGAAAATTTATTGTCAGATGCGAAGCCTTACTGGTCCTTAGCCTCTGTGGTGTGATATTCTGCTGTAGTGATGCCAGTGGTCAACACACAGTAACAGTGACCTCTCTTTGCACACAAACTGCACATTTGTCATTGTTGCTATAAACATTGGAGCAAGTCCTCAGATTTTAAATACTTGAAAACTGCCAGCAAAGAGAGAACTCTGCTAAAGCTTGGAGCTGGCTGTGACTCCTGGTTCTGGGCCAAGTGGTCTTCATGAGCATGAGGAGACATTTTCTGAGCACCATTTGCTTTTTCTCCTCTGAAAAGAAGATTGGTGGTCAGCTGTTTTTTTTCATGTTGTTCTGTGGCAGCTGGAGAACCATTAGTGGTACATATACCCTCACTTTATAGCATATAGACACTCAAGGAGATGTGAAAAGATGCCCTGTAGTCTAGCCCATTATTAATGTGTCTGCTTCTTTAAAAGGTCAACCTATTTTAACGATCAATTCTGTGCAAGAAATGTTTTTTGAAATGAGTGCTGTGATATTCTTCTGATTTTGATTCCCTTAACCCCCCTGTAAAGTAATAGAGGTATAAATATTAAACATCCCATTTCCTTTACAGCTTGGATTGATTGGGGGTGGAATTCTGATGGCCAGTGTGATTCATTCTCCAAAACCAAAGAAAATCACACTGTGATAGAATAATAGAGTACAACAGAACAGCTTAGGACATGCATGATCACTGGTACAAGCCCAAAACCTGAATTGCTCCAATGTTAGGATTCAGACAGCTGTTCTGCCTAAGGGAAAGCTGTGAATTTGTCCCCACAGACATGCTTTCTGCTCCTTACTTCAATCCTTCTCTGTTAGACTTTCCACTGGGATCTTATACTTGGACCTTAGTTTGGTATTTCAGTTCCACATAAACAAAGTTCCTTAGTGGAGATCTTCGTAGGCTTAAAAATTTGTTGTGTGGGTTTGATTGTGAACCAGGAACTAATACTGAAAATAATATGTTCTACAGTAATTGTAAACCTGAATGACGAGTTTATTCATTCTTTGCTAAACTGTGTATTTGGTCAAAGAAAAGTAATGGTGCATTTTTCAACAAGTACAAATACATTTGATCTTTTTTGTGCTTGTTTGTTGCAAAAAAAATGGCTTTGATGGCTTAGTGTGTTTGAGTGGAGTGTATTTTAACAGTATTTGTCCTATCAGCTATGAGAATCTCAGGATTGGGTTGCATGCCAGGGCAGCAGTGAAATTGTTCTAATGAATATACTCATTCAGCTGTGGGCTCTATTGTGCAACCAAATAGTAATTGTCTGACTTCCAGAAATTGTCTGACAGACTGGGTTGTTTGAAAATGTGCTCTCCCCTCTTTTATTTCCAAGTTCCTAGTCATGAACACCTTTGTTCTTTTCATCTGCTTGTATGACAAAGGATGAGGAAAAGGCTGAGGTACTTAATGCTGTCTTTGCCTCAGCCTTTAATACTAAGTCCATTTGTTCTGTGGGTACCCAGCCCCCTGAGCTGGAAGACAGGGATGGGGAGCAGAATGAAGCCCCTGTAATCCAAGAGGAAATGGTAAGTGATCTGCTGCTCCACTGGGTGGGATCCACCCAAGGGTACTGAGAGAGCTGGTGGAAGTGCTCACCAAGGCACTTTCAATAATGTATCATAAGCGAACTGAGGAGGTCCCAGTTGACTGCAAGGTAGCAAATGTGATGCCCATCTGCAAGAAGGGCTGGAAGGAGGATCCGGAGAACTACAGGGCTGTCAGGCTGACATTAGTGCCGGGTGTATTGGGTCTGCTGAGCCCCATAGCAGCCCTCATAGAGCTTTGCTTGTAGCAGTAGCTAGAAAAGTTGATAACACACTGGTGTGTGGCTACTGCCCAGCAGCGCTTGCACAGCACCAAGGCTGTCTCTCCAACATTCCCCCCCTCACCAGTAGGCTGGGGGTGGGCAAAGTCTTGGGAGGTGACGGAGGCAGGGCAGCTGAGCCAAACTGACCGAAGGGATATTCCATGGCATGCATCCAAGGTCAACCAACAAAGGAAGGTTATGGAGCACATTATTTTGAATGCCATCATGTGGCACGTACAGGACAACCAGGTGATCAGGCCCAGCCAGCATGGGTTTATGAAAGGCAGGTCCTGTTTGACTACCCTGATCTCCCTCTATGACAAGGTGACCTGCTTAGCCAATGAAGGAAAGGCTGTGGTTGTTGTCTGACTGGACTTTAGTAAAGCCTTTGACACCCTTTCCCACAGCATTGTCCTGGAGAGACTGACTGCTCATGGCTTGGTTGGGCATTCCCTTCTCTCAGTAAAAAAAAAGCTGGATGGCTGAGCCCAAAGAGTGGTGGTGAATGGAGTTACATCCAGTTGGTGGCCAGTCACAAGAGGTGTTCCCCAGGGCTCAGTGTTGGGGACAGTCCTGTTTAACATCTTTATTGACAATCTGGATGAGGGGATCAAGTGCACCCTCCATCAGTTTGCAGATGACACCAAGTTGTTGTGGAGTGTTGAACTGCTGGAGGGCAGGCAGGCTCTGCAGGGGGATCTTGGCAGGCTGGATCGATGGGCTGAGGCCAGTTGTGTGAGGTTCAACAAGGCTCAGTGCTGGGCCCTGCACCTGAGTCACAGCAATCCCATGCAGTGCTACAGGCTGGGGGCAGGATGGCTGGAAAACTTCCTGGCAGAAAAGGACCTGGGGATGCTGGCTGACAGCCGGCTGAACATGAGCCAGCTGTGTGCCCAGGTGGCCAAGAAAGCCAACAGCATCTTGGCTTGTGTCCAAAACAGTGTGGCCAGCAGGACCAGGGCCGTGATCATCCCCCTGTGCTGGGCACTGGCGAGGCTGCACCTGGAACACTGTATTCATTGTTGGGCCCCTCACTGCAAGAGGGACATAGAAGGGCTGGAGCGTGTCCAGAGAATGATAACGGGGCTGGGGCACAGGTCTGATGAGGAGTGGCTGAGGGAACTGGAGGTGTTTAGTCTGGAGAAAAGGAGGCTCAGGGGGGACCTTATTGCTCTCTACAGCTGCCTGAGGGGATTGTAGGCAGGTCGGGGTGGGGCTCTTCACCCAGATAAGAGCAACAGGATGAAAGGAAACAGCCTCAAGCTGTGCCAGGAGAAGTTTAGATTGGATATTAGGAGACATTTCTTCACTGATCGAGTTGTCAAACATTTGAACAGGCTGCTCAGGGAGGTGGTTGAGGCACCATCCCTGGAGATATTTAAAAGACATGTAGATGTGGCATTTAGGGACATGGTTTAGTTGTGGAATTGCAAGTGCTAGATTAAACGTTGAACTCATGATCATAAAGGTATTTTCCAACTTAAATGATTCTATGATTTATGTTCCCAAATCTCTGTGATGTAGAAAATTTCTCTTACTTTAGCTGAGTGTATTTCTTATGGTTCAGTTACTTAAGACATCTGAAAGTGATCTGCAGCGATGAACAGACATTCTTTACACTGTAGTTTGTTATACCCAGGGAGAAAGGAACCTGAAAATGTAAATACTGAATGGTTTCATGTACTGCAGCCCATCTGCTAAAAAAAAAAAAAAAATAATAATTATCTGACTAAAAGTTGATAGGGAAGTATTAAAAAATCAATTATACATAGAACATTTTTCACTATTGCTTAATATGAGTGTTTATGTGACAGGTACATGCTTAAACCAAAGAAAACCCTCATAGATGCTTCAGGCTTTTATTCTGCCTATCACCATAGTGTTGAAGCTTATACCTGTTAAAATACACAAATGGTCATCTTCCTCTAAATTAATGGGAAAGACACATACGAAGTCACTCACCATTTATTACCTCTAAGGATTTATGTATGTGTGTATATGAATGGTGCAAAAGATATATTATCTCTCTGTATGTCATATACCTTTGAAACACACACAAATACATATACTTATTTAGATATACGTGCATACACATGATAATCTATTTTTCATGGAAAGCTTTTCAGCATAACACCAGGAAACCAAATCCCTTTTTCTACTGTTAAGACTAATCTAATATGGTTGGAAATGGTGCAATACTACATACAGTGTAAGGTGGATGGGTCTCAACACTTTTCCAGTCCAGTTACCACTAAGGCTGGTGGGTGCTTTGTCCTTCTTAAAGACTGAGTTTCCCTAGCTAGCCTGCCAAGATGGCAATTGCATGTTCATGATGTGGCTTGAGGGCTGTGATCATTTGTTTAGAAACTGGATTAAAGTCACCAGTTTTGTTCATGTTATTGCCCAACGGAAAGCTGTTAGAATAATACCTTTACATCACATGCAAATAGATAGTAAGATGGAGATGAAAGGTTTTGTATTTCAGCACGTCTCTACCATTCTTTACCCTTCCTT
Organism: Falco naumanni; assembly: GCF_017639655.2. Classification (NCBI taxonomy): domain Eukaryota; kingdom Metazoa; phylum Chordata; class Aves; order Falconiformes; family Falconidae; genus Falco; species Falco naumanni. Next base: position 36,123,703 of record NC_054059.1, on the reverse strand, counting down.
ACATCTTCACACCATTTATAAGTATTCAAAGCTAATTAAAATGAGGATTGAACTGGGTGATCTGAGAAAGACAGACTTTCAGTCACATTCTTTTTTATGATTTCTCAGTGAATCTCTGCAAGTTCTGTCTTCCCTAGAAGTACAATGGAGGGGAAGCCAGATTGCTCTGGGATTGGTAATATGATGTCGAGTGTTTTATTTCTGCAGTGTCAGTACAATGGCAGTCTAAGTCTGTGTGACTAAAAGTTGTTACCATCTGATGGCTCTTCAATGGGTTATTGGAAATGAGTTTCATGGTTCCAGTTTCCAGCAGTGAGGCATCCACATCAGAAAAGCCATCATTGCACTTGGCAGTACTAATTGGCACCCTTGTCACCAGCCGGGGACTATAATGGGCTGATGGTAGTCCCTTCAGATCAGAGCTTAGGAACATTGCTGTTGAAGCTTTTATTCCTGCTCCCTGTGCAGTACATTTTTTTGTGTGGACAGACACAGACATTTCCAGAGCTGTCAGTCTGGTACTTTTTCCCACAAGTCACTATATTCTAATAAAAAACATTTTGTCAAAAATATTTATCAGAGATTTATAGTGGTTTTATGTTTCAATTTTAAGTACTGCATTTTCAGCAGTGATGTTTAGAGCATATTAGGACTTCCTACATTATATGGTTAAATGTTGTCAATAATTTTGGGGAACATCATTAAAATCATGCACAAGATTAAAATCTTGTACCCATGTGGCTTTCACAGTGTCAGAGAATTTTATGCTCTTAATATATTTTTACTGTATCCTTTTGAGGTTAGGACACCTAGTCTTGTCATTTTAGAAAAGTGAAAGGGATGTGGACAGATATCCTCTTCCAAATCCACATGCACTGGTTTGTAGAAATCTCTGTCCTCAGCTGCCATCCTCCTAGAAGTTACTGACTCCACTACTGCTCTGGCAGGGCAGTTTGTATGAATGTCCCCTGTGTCGCTCTAGGGTAAATCAGACTTTTTCAGACCACCCAATTATTCTACTAGAAGTAGCCTTGCAAATTTTGCCTGAAGGCACTTGGAGAAATTTCATACAAGCTTTCACCAGCATTTACATTAGCTCAGTAAATTCTTGCAGTGTGTAACAATGAGGTCCTAATCCCATCTTCTGACAAAGGTGGGACCAAAAGAGAAAGTTTTTCCAGACTGGAGGTGCAAGAAACTTTACTAGGTTCTCTAGGGCAAAAAAAACCCCAACGAAATAGGCAAGTGGGTAGCCAAATGACACTAGCACTTATCAAGATATTTGCTATTGGAGTGATAGTTAAAAAGGATTAATGCTATTAACAGAATTCATTGCAGAGTCGAAGTAAGGCCCTGTTCAGTAGGGTACATATTCTTCTTTAAGGGTATGAATATTTCCTTAAGGTCAATGAGATTATTTACATATTTAATCTCAGACACTTGCCTACACACTTTGATGAAGTGAGTTTTACAGTAGTAGCATTGCTAAAAAAAACACTATTAGAAGTGTTAAAGGAATAGGAACACTACTTGGGAGAGGGGGGTGGGGGAAGAGACAGCAAATGAGAAAAAAAACAAGAAAGAAAGGGAAAGAGAAAGATAGAGATAAGAAAGAAAGAAGAAAAGAAAGAAACGCCTTACATTTCTATTCTTGAGCTAAAACGAAACGTTTTTAAGAATCTGTAGTGTTTAAAAAATTACTTTTTGCTTTCAATATTTTGCCTGTGATCAGAGCTGGAAGTGCCAAACTACTATGAGAAAAGCTGTTTTAATGTTAATTTTGGCCATGGACAGAAGCAGAAGTGTGAAAAATCTCACTACCAACGATCTTTCACGTTACATTTCTTTCCAGTTTGAAGTTTCAAGCAGTTAGTATTAACACTTGATTTTGGATCCTAATCTCAATTGAACCTGAACCTTTTCAGGTACTGTCACCACTAATTAGGACAGCTGAATCTGTGTTTACATAATAATAAATAGCTGTTGAGAACTACTTCTGAGAGCATATGAGTTCCAATGAACTTCCATTATATCACTCGTTCAGCAAAGTATGATAAATTAAATGGTGGAAGTCAATACCACAAACTCTAATCAGGGTGAAAATTTTGTGGTTATAATAAAGACCTTTTATACTCTAACTGCTTAGGTCCTTTTACAGTGCTTATAACTGTGATATCTGAACAATACTCATGATCTCTGTAAATCTTTTCCAGTCACTGGCATTCATTAAGAATGAATCTGACAGTTTGTGTTCTAATAATTATGATGCAGTAAAGAGTAATTATAGATTTTTATTATTAAGCAGTCTATGTTATTAATGTGAATAGTAGATGAGAAAAACATTTATGAATTGCCTGTAGATTTGCTTTCAAGAAAAGAAAAAAATAAAAAAGAATGGCAAGTAACTTCTCGGCAATGGAGGAGCTTTCTGGTATCCATGGTTTTACAAAGCTACCAGCTGTGAATTTTCATACTTCCTCTGGTGTATGTGCCACTGATCACTATATGAACTGGGATAATGAATTAGACACAGGCTTGAAATGCTAGATATATGTTTGAATGTATTATTTGTAAAGAAAAAAATCTGTGATAATACAAAATACCTTAGCAAATGGAGAAGTCCCCTCTCATACTTAAAAAGGCTAAAGGAAAGCATTAAAAAGAGTCTTTTTCCAAAAGAGAATAATCAAGATTATAATCTGTTTGTTTAACTAGAGATGAATGACAGAAATGTATGTATCTTTTCTAGCAAGTGTTATACAGTACATATTGTATGCCATAATAACTGTATGTGTACCTAGACCTGCTTTTCTTGTAAGTTCATCAGTCAAAAGATGATTGATCATATTGTGTCATGTTGAGTCAGGTTCACTGCTGTTGTTGATCAGCTTTATTGAGGTTAGGGAAGGCATGGTATCCTGCACCACCTGAAGATACATCTCCCTTAGTGAGCCCTGTGATTATACATGGTTGGCTGTGTGATTGGTGGTTTTGCTGTCATCTGCTGCTCCTTATCAATATCTTGCCTCCAACAAATATATTTTTCTTCCACTGGAATGGTCACTGGGAATAAGTTCAACAGCATATTTTTATAATAGCTAGACCTATGATGCAGTAAAACCCTGCCTATGATGTAGTAAAAGAGATTTATTTACCTCTGAGTCTTTCTACTGACCATAACTAAGTGAAAAACTGTCTTCAGAACAATTCAGCATCAGATTCATGATACAGTCATGAAGCCCCATTGAAACCTGACAGAAACCTTTAAGGATCTTTCTGTCTGGAGGAAGTTTTGTTTATACGTAATGCACTAATTTATTTATACAAACATAAGTGTAAGAGCTGAGATCCTCATTTGAGTGTTTGCATGCCTGGGAAAATTGATAGAAACACATCAGAGGGACTTTTCTGATATACCAAATCCAGAAAGAGGGAAGTGAAAGGATGGATGCTTGTGGAGGACATGCTCCTACTCTCTTTGCTTTCAGTCTATGCTGAAATGCTGATTCAGCTTGAGTCTTTTCAAAGATATTACACTGGAAGAAACGAACCATCTCTGAGGGATATTTTTGGACTGCAGACTAAAAAAAAGTTCAAACAGTGTTTAGAAAGCCACATTTACAAGCCATGCTGTGTGCTGTGATAGTAGCTTCCACCAAAATCAGACATTTTCTCCTAACATGTTCTCGAGTGGTAATGGAATATTGTCCATCCTTATGTTGTGATCTGGCCACATGCCAACATAGTTTGTGGCTGTGGGATGCAAACAGGATATCACACAGGAGTCACTATCAGTTCAGATGTTGCTCCTATGTAATACCTAAGCCTTTGTTATTGAAATACCACCATCTGAAAGTAATGTTACTCAGATGTTATTGGTGCCATATTGCCTGTGCTTCATCAATGTGATCTTTTTAATAGCATCGTACTGTTTAGGTCATGTGGCAGGAGGCTCATCTTCACACACTCAAAGGACCACAGAGGGTCAATGGCAGATGGGAGAGCCCAGTAACACCCTACTCCAGCTACTCCCAAGCCCACCACAGGAGCCATCAGCTGATCAAAGGCTCATCTTCACAAAGACCAAAGAAGCATAGTGGTGCTTGGGGGGGGGGGTGGGGTGGTGGTGGTGGTGGAAACCAGTGCCAGCAACTGGAGTCAGAAGACAGATCAGAGGGCTCATGTATCTGTGTTGCCAGCAACTGGGGAGATGGGAGCGAGTAGATTACAGTGCCAGCATCTGGAGTGAGAGGGGGTATTCGTGCCACTGTGCGGGCACTGGCAAACATCAAGCCTCAGCAGCCAGTGAGTAGGTGAAGTTTCCTGGGAGCCAGGGAGGTGTGTGTCTCTCTAAGGGTGAGACCACAGAAGCAGTTGGCTGTTGGAGGGGCCAGGGGAATCCTGGCCAGCTGACAGGTTCCCTGGGGTCTAGGGGTGGCCTGAGATGCATGCATGCGTGCGCGTGTGTGTGTGTCTCTGTGTGTGTGCGTGCACATGTCTTTGTACAAGAGGCAACTGGGGAGAGCTAGGATCCATGACCAACAGGATCAACTGTGTGTCAAATCTGTTACTGGACAGGCCTGTAGTGCGTATGTGTCAGTGCACGCAAGGGTGTGTGTACCAGCAGCTGAAGTGCATCTGTGATCTTAGGGCTCATGTATCCAGCTGCTGCAACTGAGGAGACTGGGACCTAAGCACAGCTACTGGGCAGATTCAATGCCTGAGCCTGGCTGCTGTAGGGATTTACATTGCGTGCATGTTGTGTATATAAATTCCTACTACAGACCTTCATCTTGCTCAACCAGAGAGCGGAATAGGATGAGGCCGTTGGTGCTGAATGTGTCCCTATGTGCTGATCTGTGTGGGCAGCTGTGTATGTATGTGCATATGTGTTAAATAAGTGTGTGTGCATGTGCCTAGTAGGAATATATGCTGAGCTTTGATTCTCACTTGACCTGGAGATCAAGCTTGTGGTGTAGCAGCCTTGACTCTCTGGGCCTGCTGGATTCAGCAGCCCCTAACATTAAGGACTTTCAAATGGCTTTCTTGGTAAATCTAAGTGAGAGGAAAATTACAAAGAAAAAAATTATGGACACCAGAGAAAAGAATGGCTTTCCTGTGAGGGTATCTTAAATGCAGGCTGAGATAAGGAAAATGGGACTTGGGAATCTGCCTTTAGATTTTGGTTGTTATCGGTGCTTGTTATTCTTACAGAGGCTGGAATGTTTTTCTTTTAAACTAGGCATCTGGTCTTAATTTTTAGTTATTTTCTCTAACTGAGAGGAGCTATTGCAAGATGGGTGAAATGCCACATAAGTGAATAGATGAACTTACAGAAAAAAAATAAAGACTTAGAGACTTCATGTTCATTCAGGTATCTGTTTTCTGAACGCTGCGTGCTTGCTTATTCTTTATGTCTTGTGGAACAAATATTTTACTACAGAATACTCTGCAAAATTGTTGTGTATCTCTTTTCACAAGAAAGTTCCTGAAAACCTCAAGACTTGTGTTTTTGATGGGATTCTGAGGAGTGTGATAGGACTGGAGAACCTGGGCTGATCTCGCTAAATTCAGAGCCAAGGCACTGACCTACAGGTCATAGTTGGTGCATGTTCTCTTACTCCATGGATAATGCAAGACAATTCAAGGCAGCTTATCTCCCAAGAAGTGTATTTACCTTGAGTGCTTCATTTTAAAAGTACAGCAAGAGCAGTTATTGTGGGAAGTGGATTCTCCTGTGTAAGGCTCTCTTTCTATATCAAAAGTCTCAGCAAATTTCTGGAGATTATTCACCAGAAAGATCTGACAAGGTCACTGGTATCTATATGTGCTTAATGACACCCTTCAAAGGTGTGTCTTGAAATGAACTCACATATTGAAGGTTGTGACCTACATGTTTAATACAGATATCAGTGTCTCATACAAAATTAGGCAAAGTTCTGTGTTTAAGGGGACGAAAGAAACTACGTTATTAGCAGAAGATTTCGTAAGCAATAGCATGGAGATTCTTAGTGAACTTGACTCTCTAGAATGGGGAAAAAATAATCTTCAGTGGGGTACAGGCAAAACAATCCCCTTCCTTCAGATACTGCTCTGCTGGTGAGGGTCAGATTCTCCAGTTTCAGCACAAATGAGTGCAAAAGAAGGGGTAGTTGTGATGTGATTCCATTCTGCATTGCCACAGGTGAGCTAAAGAAGTGGAGGCACTAAACAGCTCTTTTGAGTGTTGAACATCTGAAAATTGTAAAAGGAGAAATTCAGAGCAGTATCTTTTTCCCTTATTTCTGGAGCTCATAAAATTGCTGTGAAGAAGAAATATATACTTTTATAATAGACTACATAGTGATAAGCAGAAAGTTTTTGAAGAAAATAGCCTATTGGGAAGAAAACCTTAGATAACTCCAGAAGCTTTTTATGGACCATCTTCCCTTTCCCACACAAATAGAATACTGTGTCAAGGATGAAACATATTTTCAGAATAAAACTTAACCACTGCTAGAGAATGCACTTCCTATCTCTCCATTTACCAAAGATTGTCTTCCTTCTTTATTTCGGTTATAATCACTTCACCTCTTTACTCCTTGTGTTTGAATGGAAACACAAGCTGATGGATTTCCTGAACTGCATTCCACAAGCACATCCTCTGGGGCCGTTGTGTGGAGCCTATCACATGCTCAGGAGGTGATCTGGGTAGAAGATGACTTTTTCTACTCTGCTAGCACATTTCTAGTGGGAGTAGTTGCCTGATCGGTTTCATCTGACACTGCCACAAAAGTCATGAACTGACCATGCTTGCTATTGGACAATTGCCATCTCTTAGGACATCTTTTATTATTACAAGATACCACAAGTTTTCCACACTGTGTCCCAGGCTACATATACATCAAAGTCTTCCCTAAGTCTTTTCTGACTTGGATTGATTCACTTCTTTATGGAGATAAGAGAATTCTTTGTTCTCAGGCAGCTGCCATTCATTAGTGTTTCTCAATGTGTGTCTTGTAGACCACTGTCAGTTCATAAGACATAAGATCTGAAAAATGTGCGTCTAAAAAATGGCATTAAAACTTTACTTTTGTAAGACCCATATTTGTATTCCCACATATCTGGGTAAGCAAGTGAACAACAACAACAAAACCACACCAAAAAAAACCCAAACCAAAACCAACAAGAAAGAAAGAAAATACAAACAACAAATAAGGATTCAGAAACTAGTCAATTAAAAATCAGACTAAAAGAAAACCATAAAAGATGGTGTATGCATCTGTTGTTTTTTTGTTGGTTTTTTTGTTTTGTTTTGTTTTTTTTTTTAAATACTAAATGATCTTTTAGTTTAGGGGAAAAAAAAAGCAGCACTGATCTAGACAATACTGAGCATAGTAAGTCATGTCATGTGGATTCATGCATAGTCAGGGAATAAGAATAATTTTATACCCATGACCTGCGGCCCCATGTGATGTGGCTTCTCTCAGAGGTCTCAAAAGGTAGCTACTAAAGTTACACTCCCTGGCCCACGGTTTGACACTGCTAGCATGTGTTTAGAGATCTAAAGAGTGAGCTATACCTATTCATGTGATGACTCCAAAAACAGACATTTGCGTTTCTTCTCTCTCTCTAGTGTTTTGTTGTTTTTGTTATTTTTTTTAATCATCTCAGTTATTTAGCAAGATAATGACTGTGAACCAGGAAAGACAAGAAAATCAGAAAGGCTAAGCCATAGACTCAGGGCCTGACATGATGCTGGAAGATTATGATTGACAAAGTTGACAAAACTCTCCTGTTCTATCACCCTGGTTTTAGTTTTCTTCTGTTGCAGTTTTTGTTTTAAATCCATAGTGGTTGCCACTACCTGCCAAAAGCCTTGCACTGCTGCCTCACCAGCCCCTGTATAAACAATTGATACCAATATCTGTGGCTGTGCTGCATTACCCACTGAAAAATGAACTGTTCCTGAAATGAACTCATGAGTTTTGTCTTTATTTCAATAATTACCTCACAAGTTTCTCCTTCCACCATGTGAGAACAATTCTGCCCCGTGGGCTGTTCTCTCCTAAGCAGATAACACCACGTGTGTGCTATTACTGCTCCATCTGCAGTGCTCCTGCCACATACAACTGGCTTTTCTAAGGACAGGGGTAGGGGGTCTTCCAGGGAGAAAGCCAACAACAGAATTAAGACACAACATGTTTGTTTTTCTTCTCATTGTTCTGATTTTTATCGTCTTTTCCTTGGTGAGCAGTTTCTTTCCCTTCCTGCTAGCTGCAATTTCCCCCCTGCATTTCTCCAGTGATGCTCACCACCCTGGGCTCATGGAGTTCATTCAATCTGGAGAGCCAATTCTTTTTTGGGAGCTTGCTTGCCAAGCAAGTTTTCCCAAGTTCTCAGAGCTCTGCATGTAACTGAAGTAATTATGGGATTAAGCTCATTAATAATGCGCACAGAAAAATCACTTTTGTTACAGATGGAGCTCTGGTAAAGAGAGAGGTATTTAAATGTCAACAATGTGAATTTCTGTAAATATCGCTGTGTGTATGTATACATTTATGACATATATATGCATTTTTATGTGTGTATGTCTGATGTATATGTACATGGCTGTAGCTGCTGTTACAAAGTACTGTTTCAGATGGAGCACTTACTAATAACAACTCTAAACCTCACTCCTTATAATGTAAATTCTTTTAAAACCCTGTGCTTACCTAGTGCAGGAGATTGCACATTCACTATGTGATGACACATAAGATACTGATAACAAGACTCAATTATCTGTACATTTACATTGTTTTCCTCTTCTTTTACCATCTTTTTTCTGCGGATTTACTGAGCTGTGAGGACTGTATAAGATACACAATCCTTACTGCATTCAGAATAAACTGTGAGGAAATTCAAGTAATCTCAAATGCAAGGAGGAGTGGGAAGCAAAAACTAATAGTTACACTGGGCTTTGCAGGCAGGGGCAAGGGGTAAGACTCCATAATGTGTATTAAAAATTGCATATCACATTGGGCGTGCATGGGTGCACACACGCAGACAATATTCATTATCATTGATGGGGCCATAGTAATTATTACAATGAATTTTAATAGTGAGGTAAAAATTAGACCTTTGCTGCCATAATAATAGTCTTTAATGTAACAAAATCAACCCAGATTTTCAATGAAACCAGCAAGATTGGATTTTAGTTATTCATCTGCTCTGTTGATAATATACCACTGCATAGAGTGATGCTTCAAAAAGGGTTTTGTGTCACAAGTCTATTTTGGTCTGTTCTCACCATGGTGTCTCATGGTGCCTTCTTATTAAGTCAAATTTTTTCTCTTTTTTTAATCTCAGACTAAATGTGATTTAAATATTCCTCACAGGTGTTATCTGAATTAAAAAGGATGACTACTGCTCGTAGCGTGCTTTCTTCTTAATAGCACAATGCACAGAGCTCCTCCTGCTCTCCATCCTTATGCTGCATGCTGTTTAACTGTGGCTTTTAAGGTTTCATCAATTCCTACTGACACTTTGCTGATAAATAGGTCGTTCAGAAATTCAACTGCATCCTAGTCTGAAGGGTGATGATGCTGTGAGGATACTGAATCATTTCCTTGGTCTTTCTTTTACCTCTCACAGCAGGCAAATCCCACCCAGTAAATCTTCAATGAATAGATTATAAATATTAAGGAATTCTCAGAAGTAGATTAAGTTTCCCGTGAATAGGGGAAAGAGGAGCAGCTGGACGTTCTCCCCATTTGAAGTCAGACTCAGCAACTGGATGGGGGTGACTACCCACCATTCCTAAAATGCAAAGCACAAAGATATTCACTTTCCCCAGCCATGTGGTCTACAGTTGAGCCAACACTTTCTGGGACTATTCTGCAAACACAGTGGAAGCCAAACACCTCCTCAGTGCATATCCTGAAATGGGCTTCTGTCTTGAGCACGTGAGCTTTGGGAGAGGTGGTACTTCTCACAGCATGGTCCGATGTCCCAATGGATGGGATGAGAGGGAGCAGGAGGATTGCCACAGCCTTAGTATAATGCCAACCTCGCACCCTGCTCCTCTCTGCTATCTGCTTTTTTTTAATATTTCTCTCTTACATCAACAAATGAGAAAGGATGCACAGGTCCATGGTACCATGGTGCCAATGCCCCTCTTTTTTCAGAGAAAGTGACAGTCCACAAATGAGCAAAAGCACCACAGAATAATTTCTATTTATGTAACTGAAGGCATAAACCTAGTGATGTCTCACTGCACAAGAAAGTCTATTTTCCTTTGTTCTCCATTTCTTCCCATGGTGTTGTTACAGGATATTTCTTGCCATAACATAATACTTAGGGGATTGTCTAGATTGCATTATGCCAGTGTGTTAGATTTTGTACCAACTGGGTCATAAATTACACTGAGACTTTCCAAGTTTTGATTTTTAATGAGTTTTAAAACAAGTTACTGGACTTCTGCTTTGCAGGGATTCCACAAGTGTCTTTTCACATGCAGACCTAAGGTGATAAGAGCTCACTTGGATAAAACTATGTAGTAGTCCAGCATATTGTAACTTTTAATAAATTACATTGATTTATTGCCTTTATTGATTCACTGATGTACATGGAATGATCTGATTTCATAGACTTCTTTGTGGGGAGGGAGGGAGAGAGGAGGGAAACAAAGGCCTTTTATTAGTATCAATTTTTCTATGAAGCTCTAAATGGTGAAATGCCAAGATGCAATGTGTTCTGGTGATGTATTGGACACAATTAGATTGAACAATGACTTGCTTATAAATCAAAGCAAAGGAGAAAGCATAAACCATTTCTAACCAAGTGACCATAGAGATTTTGAGACAAAAGGAGGAGCACGGTTGTTTTTCTCATGATTGATACTCAGTTTTTTGTGTCTTTGTCATGCATGGATAACAAACATATCTTTAAATTATCTCACATTTATGTGCTCTTCCTTTAACAGCTTTAGCATTGATTTATTATCATTTTATTAAGTACTGGTGTATATTTAGAACCTAAATCATACATGAAAAAAAAAAACCAATAGAAGCTTGAACAATAAGGGTTTTTTTCCCGAAATACCACAGAGACAAAAACATAAAAAGTAAGTGTTTTTTTTTCTTTTCTTTGGTTCTCTGTCAAATAACAGGCAAAAGAAGAGAAATTCACATTTATAACTTACTCAGCAAATTTGATTCCCAAGGACAATGTGTTCTAATGCAGTTGTATAATCAGTTCTGTCCTCTCTCTCTTGAAAGCAGAGCATTGTGCTGTGATATAGAACAATAAACTGGTAAAAAGTAAAGTACTAAAGTACTTTTTGCCAAAATTAGTCTATTTTAAAGACAGGATACAGTAAGTGAATTTATTATTGAATCATATGTCATACGCTACTACATAGACTTTTAAAACTATAATGTGGATAATATTGACAATGTAATGTACCTACTTGTTTTATCAATTCATTGTTTTATTAATTCAAGATTTTTTGACATATTTGAAAAGAACAAGCACAAATGGTAAAAGCAGGAAAAATAATGGCAGTCAGAGGACCTGGGCTCTATTCCTGATCCTACTGAGGATTTACTGCAGAAATATTACCTATGCCACTATCTTCAAAGTTCATAGACATTAAGTTTGGATCACTTTTATGATCATCTCATCCAATCTTCTGTGTAACATAGGCAAATAACTTTTTCAGGGGTTCCTACTTCAAGCCTATATTGCACTTGAGCTTGAGAAAATTAGACACTTAAATCTTAGGCAGAAGGGGCCAAGGATTTAAATCCCTTTTGCCAAGGTGATGAACACCTTCCATTTTCTTCTTGAAGTTAAAGACAGCTGTGTATGTTCAATACCTCTAAAAATAAGGCCATCTTGAACAACCTCTCCCATCTTTCAGTAAGGTTATTTATATTTCTCTACCTCTCATCAGTGTTATGAATTCACTGTTATTTGTAAATCACTTGTTAGGAGGTGTTATAGAAATTGAAAATATGGTAATACATCATTTCCATTGACTTGAGAGCTCTGTGTGTGTGTGTGTATGCATGTGATCTTTCTAGATATGGAGATGGGGTATTTGAAAAGCTGTTTTTCCCATCTCTTCCCCATGCATTCATACCTGCACATACAAAATATTTAGAGAGTTCTCAACGTCATATACAGAGGAAACTAAGATTTTGAGACACTGGGGAGCAGAGAGAACAATAGGTTAATAAGAAGTCAGAAAGGTAGAGGGAAATAAATGAACTTGAAAATAGGAAAGGTTGTGCTGAAATGCCTTTACACTGGGCACCTTTTTTCTTTTGAGCAGAGGCAAAGCAAAAGAAAATATTTAGATGATTTAAAATGCAGAGTCAAAGCAGCCTTGCTTCTTGTATAGGTCTTCTGAATGGGATTTGCTTCTGTGTGAAATTAAGTGCATTGCATTTCTAACACCCGGGACATATTAGAAAGTGATCTGCATTGCCTCAGGATTTTTAGCCCATGCACAATTTAAATATATTACCACAACAATTAAAATGCAGGCATCTTTTCTCAAATAAATACTTAGTTTAACCTTCCATCAGGACATTAGCATTTTTATATATATGTATTTTCATATATATATATATATATAACATATATGCATATACATATATAAAATATAAATGTTTGGATTTTTGTTTTGTTTTGTTTCATGGGGGGCATTGAGCTGATCATATGAAAAATATCTTTCTTTAACGATGCAGTACAAGTAAATCCCTACAGAAAACATGCCAGAATTGTCAGGCATTGCTTGGAATATCTTTAGTATAGAGCAGGACACATAACAAGATTTACCCACTGCCTTGGAGACAGAGAAGGGGTTGTCACGAGGACAGTTCTTAAGAGTTTTTACAAAAATGCATGGCTCCATCTGTCTTCTCTCTTTTCCTTGGCTACGAGAACAGCCTAGCAATTTCCATAACCCAACAAGGGACCTCATGCACCAGGAGAAGTGAGGAACAGATTTTTCAATTTGGCACCATTCTGATTTTTTTTTTTTTAAATGGCAGTTGAAATAATTATCCGCAACTACAGGCAGCTGATGGATAGCATGTTTAATCTATGGATCTAGCTTCATGCTCTGCAGTGTGTATTGAGGACAAACAGGGATGTTACGAGTGAGAGAGTTGTATGAAATAGTTCAAATACAAATCAAAGCTAGAATGGTTTGTCTTTTTACTGACTTCACAGAAAGGAAAACACTGGAGTTGTTTCCAAGGCATCACCTCATCTTCTCAGTATCGCCACAGTGGCTAGAACACTAAAGAAATGGTGTTGATGCCCTGAAACACTCATGGGTAAAGCACCCACTGCTGTAAGTAAAATATAAATATGTGTATAAACATATACACATAATCAAAGCGTATATATATAATCAAAGGCTAGCTATTTTTCAGGATGAATGTATAGAAAAACTCTGCTCACTTGCTGCCTAGGACACATCCACTGTGAATCTCAAAACTCAGTATTGTATTTTTTTCTGGGGAAGAAAAATGGGAAGTTTCAGTAACACTGAATTCAGTAAGCCAGTGAATACTTTTTAGCATGGTCTTGTAGCCCATTGGACTGCATTTAGAAGATCTAACATGTTGCAGGATTGAGTATTTTTTGATATTCAGATAATTTTGCAAGATTTTATGGACTGCTTGATGGGGTAGATAGTATGGGAAGCATTCCCAGCCTTCATTCAAATCACAGGCAACTTAACTGAGACTTATTTATAAGACTAATGTATGAAGTCTTACTTCGTTCTCTCTCCTATTGATCCCACTAGTCAGTTTGGGTTTTTTTCTGCTTCACAAATGGTTTGTGGTCACAGGCTTAAAGGACAGGCCTCTCAAATAGCTACAAATTTCCTACAGTGAATTGCCTGGTAGTTTTGCAATTACCTTCCAGTAACTATGCCTTTTGCAAACACTTCCGTGAACACAGGGCAGAAGATGCAGTTGCACAAGTTTTGGTTAAATTTTTACTTCCAGGTAGATTTCCTTTATATTGTATTGCTGCTGTTATTACGACTTCTGCTGCAGTAATACCTAGAAGATCTAGACTTGGACCAGACAAAGACCTAGTAGTTACTGTATTATGAGCTGTACAAGCAGAACAAAATTAAGTCCTTGTCTCAAAGCTTACAAGCCATGTATCAGATGAAAAATGTAAAGGATGAGAGAGCAGAAAATATAATAAAAAATACTGGCTAGCATCATAGACAGGGTTTTAGCATATCAGAAGCTTAATTATTGCAATTGTTTTCATAGGGATCAGAGCAAAAGAGAGTTATAAGCACAGATTTAAAGGAAGGTAATGAAACAGCTCTGTTCATAGGGAATTCCTCCTAAGCATGGAAAGAATAGCAAGTGTGCCTAAAATCAAGCCCCAGTAGGTGATGGAGACTGGCTTGATGAACTGATCAAAAAAGACATTTTGTCACTTTAATGGCCATGAGATGGCCAGGAGACAAGCAGGCTTTGAAAATACAAACAATTAGATGTTACTGGATGCAATAGTGAAGGAGGAAAAAAACAGTGGGATGCAGGAGAAGGGAATGGGTGGCACAGGGATAAATCTGAAGGGCTGTGAAAACAATCTTTAAATCAACCTTAACAACTGTTTTCTGTGGGATAAAGCAGTTTGTGACAAGGCAAAGCCAGGATGTTGCATGAGTTGAGTTCTGCAGAGGATTTTAGGATAGGATCTTAGCCCCGTGGCTGGAGGGGAAACCTGTGACTTGGATGTGTTACCTGGAAAGCACCTGGAAGACTCAGAGAGATGCCTTATTAGTCTCATGGCTGCACCACAGTGCAAACATAGTTGGGTAGGACTGCTGCGCGTGTCCATTGCTGCTGAGGAAAACTAGCTCAGACCTTGTCCTTACAGTGCGGCAGGGTTCGTATACACAGAAAGGTGAGATACAACCCTGGGGATGGGGGGTGCTCCCTGCAGGGCACTGCAAGGCTGGCTGCACTTGTCTTTTAAAGGCTTCACATCTGTGCCCCCCGCAGTGCTACTTTTAATTATCCTGTTAAGCTCTGCCACTACCCACTTCAGTCAGGAGTGCTCAAGGAGAGATTTTCTTTCCTCCTCTACAGTGTCAAGATGGGTTTCTTTGTTTTTTCTTTTCCTTGAATATACCAGTCTCTGAGACACCTCACAATTATTGCCTGTTCAGCCTCAGCTGATCCTTTTATTCTCCCTTCTCTTTTCGTGACTAGTTTTATTTGTTTGAATTTTATCAAGAGTGTTTTTTAATTATGTTTTTGTTGCATTTTAATCATGGGTTCATTGCCCCTCACTGCACCTTGAGCATAGTATAAATATCATCATAGCTTTTCAATGTTTAAATGATACCATGTCTGCTATGATAAAATATGTCATTACTAAACGTGTCAGGAACAGCCACATATATTTTTTTTACACATGGTCTTTGGTTGTTGTTCTTTAGCAAATATGCTTAACAGCCCTCAGCTTTGCTGTTCTGTGTGAAGAACTAGGATATCGTCCTTTTCTGTTGTTTATTAAGAAGAGGAAAGAAAAAAGCATGAGAAAAATCACAGCCTCTGGCTCAGTTGCTCAGTTAATATAAAATGGCACAGTGTTATTAAAATCAATGAGACCTGGGTCAGGTTGGTCTACCCAGGCTATCTAGCAATACTAACATATCACACAGAATATAATATTTCTAGAGTAATAATATAGCTAGAAATTTCCAATGGCCTCCCAAATTTTAGGCTGATTCACTTACAAATTACAGTGCTGGATGAGGGGCATCGCGAACAACAGTCCTGGAACTTTGTTCAATGTAAGTACATATTATCTTTCCCTGGGTGAAATTCTGGCAAGTTTTTGTTATCTTTACTGGGTCCGGCAGGACTTCATGTTCTTTAGAAATGTGAGTTTTCTTTAGAAAAAAATATATCGATACCCTGTTCTTCTTTTGTTCTTCATAATCATATTTTCAGAGTTGTTCTTCCAATTAAAGCAAGGGGTAGCCAATAATAGAAGTTTGATTTGGTAACTAAGAGTTATATTTTAAGTGGACAGGGTGTGATGTGTGCACATAATCTCATGAAAAAAAGCTACACTAAGTGTAGCACAAAATGATGCAAGGGCAAGAAATCGTTAAGGGGTCTGTGTGGCCTCGACAGCTTGTCTGTACCCTTTTTTTTTTTCCCAGTTCAGGGCCTCACCAAATCCTGTGTATGATAAATTCCTCTGAGTAGATAAAATGAGGGTCATCACAATGGAAACATTTTGATCAACGGCACAAAAAGCAACTGCCTGCACAGAACCACATGAACACCTGAGACCACAGCATGGCAGTGGCAACTCCCTGCTGCACAAAAGACAAATTACAAGCACATTTTTCTGGAAAAATATGTCCCTGATGCTGTGCAGTTTTTTTGATGCTTGTGTTTGGATTTTTGTTCTTTTAAATTTCATTACATAGGGAAACTATCCCAGATTTTAAGAGAACAATTTTAAAGACAAATTCTGCTCAGTTACTTTCTTGACAATGACTGGGCTTTTAAAATTATTGCATGGATTGAGATATCAATCAGTTTGGAAGTCCTGAAAAAATTATCCTTTACTGTAAGGTTGCACAGCATCAGTATTGTAGTTAATGCCTAAGAAAAGACTCCGTATGGGTCAAGGTGAAGAGACTTCAGGGTATCCCCTTCTGTATATAATCAGGTAGAGACTGCATGAGAACCAAGGAGTAAAGCAAGTGTTGCAAGACTACTGATCCTAATGGTAATACCAGGGAATGGTGCTTATTAACCAGACTCCAGAGATGGTGGAAATGTGAAATTTCTGTACAATTGTACAATTCCTGATTTTAACAAAAAAGACTTTGAAGCCAACAATCATATGAAGTCCTTCTTAAAGTGACATTTGGGGGGAAAAAAAGCACCCCAACAATTTTGAGGTGAGTCAATCCACTCTTTCCCCATCAAGGTGACTATGTTCTGCTCCTGGTTTTGCAGAAATTGCCCCATCACTTCACAAAAATACTAAGAACAGAAACATAATTCTCTTTAAAAACTGAAAGAAAAAAAAATCCAAGCCTGTTAAAATACATTCCACCAAATATTTTTGGAAAATAAACTTTTTTTGAACTTTAAAACAAACAATCGAAAAAAGCCTGATTCCAAGATTGGACATTTTCTTAAGAGTTCAAGCACTGAAATAATTTTCACCTGCTTTTACTTGCTGAAGTTTGACTGTCTTCTTCATTGAAATGAAGAGTTGTGAAAACCTTTGTATGTTCCTTCTTGCCTTTCCACCTCTTTACAGAGAATTCACCATCAGTTGGGTCTATGTACACACTGCACTATGTCACTGATGAGGTTTGTTTTAATGAAAGAAAAGAGATAATAACTCATGGGTGGGTACCGTTCTGCATTATTGTTTGTTATGTTAAATGTCATAATTTGCCTAAGTCCTGTGTACCATTCTTCCCCTCTCAGTGCTAAGAATCTTTTGATCGAAGGAACATCCATAATAGTAGAAAAAAATGGAAAATAATTAAAAAAAATTAAATCATGTACAAAATAAAAAATATCTGCCATTCAGATGGCATGAAAGTTAAATTCCTTTTGAAATTAAAATTAAAAAAAAAAACCCAAGCAATCATGACTCTATTCCAGTTAATAACTATATAGGATATTAAAACATCATGCATGCTCCAAATGTCCAGCATTGGGAAGCAGAAGAGGATTTTTTTGCTTTTGCATAATTATTTACCTTTGTTACAGGTGTTTTTTTAAAACCTCTTCTCCACTTAAAATATCAAATAGTGGTTGCAGGGTAGCACAAGGGTGGCCAATCCTGTGTGTTTTCATATGGCTGTAAACCATAGCACACATGGTGAATCAATGGGAGAAGTGATTGAAGAGCAATTCACAGACGGGAGATGACAATGGCTCATCATGGATCCTGTTCTGGGAATTAGTGGGGCTATACACATAGTCTTTCAAGGTCACCCAGTGATATCAGCTTCATTAGCCCCTTCTGGCTTGGTACTTGTTATTAGTAGGAGAGTCTGATTATACCCACAGTCCCTGTGCCAGCATGGCCCATTACTCCTCTTTCTGCGATGTGATTTAGCCCTGGCATGGAAAGCTTACTTGAACAGCTCAAGAGGTGCATATGGCTCAAGAGCCACATGTTGCTCGCTCCTGGTCTAAGTCCATGAAAAAACCCCATTGGTTTGATTGTCTCAATATTCCCCCTTAAACATGTATCTGCAGATTGCTTTTTAGCACATTTTTTATGGAAATTATTCCCCTCAGCAAAATCAACAGTCTTTTAGAACAAATCCCTTATGAGAAGGCTTGATTTCCGTTTCCATGCTACAGATCATGGGCAGTTATGGATAAGACAGGTTCTAACAGCTATTGGTATAAGTGAGCCCTGCACATAGTGGCATTAGCAAGGAGGTGATGAACACATCCAAAAAGCTTTCACTGCTTTTTTTATAGGAGTTTAAAACAGGTTCTCTAGTCCGATTTATCAAGGGTACCTTGGAAATCCCATCGTTGGTAGGGGAGGCTCAGACGCTCACATAGAAAAGCTTTATTCTTCTCTGGAAGCCATTCAGTCAGATAACATTGTGTTATCAGTTCATTGACCAGTAGACAATGTATATGCAAATGTGTGCTCTTAAATTGTGCTAACAGAAATAACATTTTGCTGAAAAAAAAAAATAAATTGCAAAATCAGTTATTCCAAGTACGATTTGTCTGGGATAAATCATGTTGCTGTGGAGACTCAAGAGTGCTTGACTGGCTCTGCTCCGCTGTTGGCTGTTAAACCAAACCTGTGTACTCCATGACTGAATTACTCTAGCATATTTGGTTTCCAGAGGGACAGAGTTAAATGCTGCCTGCCTAAGAAATCCTGAGCTGAACAGCAAAGCATGAAGCTCAAGCTGCAGTGAACAGTCACTCTCCCCTTTTCTTTTGCATGTCAGTCACCAGCAGGGTGGAACAGTGATCATTTCTTTTCGTAACACTGCTATGACTATACCATCAGGAAAACTGATATTAAGGACATACTCAAGAGTTTCTGATCTTCCAGTGAGTGTGTGTATGTAACACAATAGGTGCAGCTCTTGGCTTTCCAGGGTTAGGAAGCAGAAGGCACAATGTCACCAGCATGCGTCAGACTGAAGTGTTACAAAATCCACTGACATCTCTGCTTCCAACTGCAGTGTTATCTATAATACATTGATGTTCAAAGAGATTGTTCAAGTGTTTAGGATTAAAGCTGTGGGTCGTATTTTTAGTTGGTGTAAGATGGCCAGGTGCCCATCAATAGACCCATAGTATTACAAGTTTGTTGGTGATACAGTTCAGTCTGGACTGCTCTGGTCTTAAAATTGTACAAGCAATACTTTTGACATAGAAACTTAGTTAGGAAACCTAATTGAAAAGCACATGACTTTCATGGATGACTTGTACATATCATGCTAAATGTATCTGTCCACAGATGTTGAGAAGTTTTAGCCTTGGGGAAAAGAACCCTGGCAAAAACCAAGGACACGTAAGTAAACGTTTCCTTACAAAATTCAGAAACTCATTTTTGCACCCTTAGAGAGCTGACAGATAGGAAGCAAGTTCTTGATAGGCAGTCAGATCTCACTATTGGGTCTTCTGCTTTGTTATAATCAAAGGAAATAAAGATTTGTGTTTGAACAGTTTGGGGCAGAGCTCTTCAGTAGTCTACTTTTAAAACAGTGACTAAAAGGAAAAACAGAAGGTAAAAATACAGCTAAGACAAAATAAGCAAGGAATTACCTGTAGCTGGTTGCCAGAATTAAGTCACAGCAGTGAAGTCCAGCAAGGAGCAGGAGTGCTTCTTTTAATCCCAGGACCAACCATAAGCCTAATTGTACAGTCAACCCAGTGTAGCATTTGATCTGCTAGTAGCAGATACGCTAAGTTTTGTGTCTTGCCTTGAGTGAAGTGTGCTATTTACTAGAACATGCATACTTACACTCACAGCATACTTTAAGCTGAAAATACTGGCCACTGCAGCCAGTGGAGGAGGTGAGGAGTAACCATGGAACTGTGCAGGTCAATGAGGAAGGTGGAGACTGTTCTGAGCAGAGAGAGGGATATACAGTGGGGATGAGGATGTGTGATGTGGATAAATGTTCGTGTCTGGGAAACAATTGAGAATTAAGTGGACAGAAGATTACTGGGTGAAATGATTGAAAACTTGCCAAAAGAAATCTCAGGCAAGTGTAGAGAACCTGCTAAATGCTGAAGAAGCTGCTAGATAATGGCTCTGTCACCTTTCAGACCTTTTGCTCTTTCTGCTGGGTAGCACTTCCATCTACTCCTCTTTATTTTCAACTAAAACTGGACAACTTCCTCGTTTCTTTCTCAGTAGGTATTGTAAGAGTCCCTATAGACCAGAAACTATAATTGCAAGCAGTTGTTGCAAGCAAACTGAATATAGACCTAAACAGAAAAGTTACCAAATGCAGATGATACATGCTTCTTGGCCAGTCTTCAGGGAAAAACTTTCCTGTTGACATCTCCTTCCTTTAAACTTCTAGTTGTTTAAGTTGTATAACTTGAAATGTCTGTCATGCAATAGGCATTCTCTTTAAATGGCTATTATTTTTAATTAAATGCTGAAATCCTGCCTGGGAATCAACAAATATTTCTGAATTTTCAGGCTTTTCAGAGGGTGCTTAAATAAGATCTCAGCATCGTAAATTTTGACAGGTCTTTTTGAAAATCCCAGTGTGGATAGGGTTATCTGAGCCAAATTAATTCCTAGAGTAATTCAGTTTGATTCATTAAGGATTTAGCCCTTGTGAGATATTTTTTTGGCATGTCCATTGCCTTAGAGACATAACTGTAGAATTAAGTGTGTGGAGACTTCTGATCACCTACAAATTAAATTTTATAATTACTAGTGGTACTATTGTTTTCCAAGCATTGGAAGATTTGTGTAATAGTCTTAATGTGATTTAGAGAGATGGGAATTTCATATATATGCTGTTTAAGATGTTGGGTCCTTTTCACTAATCTTTGGAACAAGAGTTTTGCAGCCCTGAACAAGTCATGCATCCTAACTTTACCTACTGATGTTTTTAAAATAGTAGATGTTAGAAGATTTTTTTTTAATGAGTCCTTATTTGCTTTTCTCTCTCCTCTTTGTGGGGTCAGGGGCAAGGAGAGAAGGTGAAAAACAGCTCTGCTGAGGGATGGGTAGGTAAGCTCCCATCCTACTAAACTCAATGGGAGGGTTTTTACTAATGTGATAGGGCGCGCTCTGATGCACACAGCTCTCCTGTTACATTCAGCAGGTATCCCAGAAAGTTGGTTCAAGCTTTAGGCAGAAATTCATAACAGGGAAAGAATGCATTTCTAAAATATACCTTTCTTTTTTATTCTTTTAAAATTACACTGCCTGTAGAAGACACCAGACAGGACATACAGTCTGTTCTGTAAGTCTGTGTGAATAACTGCTGAGATTCCTACTAAAACCACTCACACAACGGAAAAGCAAAAATGCGCCATAATAAGCCCTGTAATTTCCCTTCTCCCTTATTTTACCTTAGAGTGCCTTTATGCTCTTTTGATAGATGCAAACTGGAATTAAATATTGAAAAGAGTTAATAAAATGGGAAACCTCTTTTCTCAGGCTCATAGAATAATGGATTTCAAATCTGTGAGAGATCATTTTAACCATATAGCTTGACCTTCTACAAAGTACAGGACATTGAATTTGGCCTTGCCAACGCTGTAAAGGTACCAATAACCTGTCATGCACTAAGGTGTACCTTCCAGAAAGACAGCTGGTCTATATTTGGAGACATCAGAAGATGTAAAATGCACTACTTTGTTTGATAGGTTACTTAATTTGTTAGTTTATACATACTGTTAGAAAGTTTTGTCTCACGTTAATAATATCATGTGCTCACACCACTTTGGAAATAGGTACTGTTGATGCACTTCGCTATGTGACTGTCTTCCCTCTGAGTCTGAAGCCTTAATTTGAAAATGTCTGTGCTGTGGATTATCCATTCAGGTCAGGATTTATGGAGATCCTGTGGGGTGCCAGTTTCTGTTAATTAGCGTGGGAGTCAGAAGCCAGAGAAAACCACGGGATCTGCCTGTCCAGCTGCTGGAGAAGAGTCTCCTTTTCCTCACATTGATGCTGAGCTTCTCCACTGCCGGAGACTCTGTCATTACCAAGTTAGAAAAAGCTGATATTTCCCCCCTCATAGCCTGAAATCCTGTGAAAATGGTTCTTTTGGCAGATTTGCAGCCCACTGAAACAGCTTTCTTGTGTAACTGCTTGATGCCTTGCAGTGCTCAGGGAGAGGAGGTAAAAATGAGGTTATGGTTGGGCCAGAAACAATGGAGTTTTGAATGACAGCATATACCTGATTCCTAGAACCAGTGTTTAAGAGCCCCAATGGGGAAAATACATTTTGCAAAGCAAAGGGGAAAAAATATTTTATAGGCAGTTGTGCATGGCCAAAGGGAATAATTAAGTTCTACAAATCAAAGAAGAAATGTATTTTTCAGAGTATAGTTTAGAAGCAAAAGCGGGAAGATGAAATCACTTTCTCCACAGCTGAAAACCAATGTTTTTCAGGTGGCTCTTTGGAGTATAGGGGAAAACAATTATTTTCCTAAAAATGCATGAAGCAAAGCAGGTGTATTAGGAAAGTGCTAATAGAATGGAGTAGGAAAAGGCTTCAACCTGAACTGATCTATGAGAACTCAGCCAGCCACCACAGAGGTGATCAAGGTGCTAGGCAGCAGTAGGTCAGGGCAAACCAGAGAGACCTCTTACCTGTCATTAGCACAGGAACTGCTCTGTACCTACTCTGCTTGAAATACCCTAAGGCACAGAATGGAGAGGAAAGTTGCTCAGCCTCACTCACTGTACTCTTCTGTGTAGTGTGAACACATGAGAGAGTATAGTGTAATCAATTAAGTTTGTGGTGTTGAGGAGGATGCCATCCTTCCAGAGGGAAAATGGAAGGTGATTATGATCTGTTTCCTGAAAACCTTAGAGGTTCTGCAGCATCTCAGGTGCACCTGTGCACCTCCTGAGCTCTGTGTTGCCATATCAGTATTACTTCCAGCCTGTTTTCCCACATGCACGTGAACTCCTTCCCTGTTAAAACCTGAACTATCCAACAATATTTTAGGCTGGAAGGTGAGCGACTGGCTGCTGCTCACTGTTGCTGCCCTCAAAATAGCAAGAGTTGTGGCTAGCACCTCCTGGTGGTCACTCCTCCTTCATGCAGTCATAAGGTGTTCTTCAGCCAGGTCCTTTGGTGGCGTTTCCTCACAGGTTCTGGTTCAAATGTAATCACAGTGATTTGCTGGTAGGAGTCAGCTCTTGCTTCTATCCACAGCTAGATGAAACTCTTCACTTTTCCTGTTCTGGTGCTGCCACTAGCTGCTTTGTTGTTGCTATTGGCAGGTGACATGGAAACTGCAGTTACAGTCTGGGAAGATACTCCTTGCTAGTGTTGGCACTAGCAAGCACTAATTAGCAATTGAAGCAATTGTTGCCATGCTGTGATTTACACTCCTTGTATTTGTCCATCTCTCCTGGTGTCATCTTTGTCTATGAGCATGGGGGTGACCCCTTCGTCCTGGCTAGCCCTTGAGATAATGCTGAGGCTTAATCATCAGTTCCTTTCCTGCCACAGCAGCTGCTGCACTGCGGTCTTAATAAAACTGCTCCATAGTGATATATGTATGTCCAAGACATAATCAGGGTTCCTACTATGTGTATTGTCATTGCCAGAGGGATTTCTTCACCAGAATACCCTTGTGATGGCTGGGATCATGCTCACCGTTCGTGTCACCTGTCAGTGATAATTCAGCAGCTCCTGCTGATGAGACAAAGTCAGGTCCAACATAGTTAATAACAGGGCCACTGCAGTAGCAACGGAGTGGGCATGGCAGAAGAGTCAGGCCTACAAAACTGTTTACAGAAAAAAAGAAATCAGATTATTCAGTGGCCAAGCAGGAATCAGATAGTGCAGTATTTGGTCAAGAACCAATCAGATATTAACAGCTAAAGGAACCTACATTCTTGTTACCACTAAACCAGGGTTTACTATTGTTACGGCTCTTTATTAGGCTCTTGTCATGTTCTGCAAAGCTTTCACATTTGAGCAGTACCTCAGTGGTTGTTAGTGGTTATCCTGTGATAACCATTAGTGGATTATCAAACCATGCAGTAGTTTAACTGGGAAGAAAAAGCAAGTGAGTTGTAGTGATGAAGCACAGAACTAGATGGGAAAGTTGATGTGGGAAGGCAGAAGGTGTGAATTCTTCATCAGTGGCACACTGTAGGTAAGGTAGTACTTGGACCATGCAGATACAAGCACTGGCATGGATCCTGTCTTTACAGAGTCTGGGATTTCAGGTGGGGTGTGCTTCCCCTAACTACAGTTTATTGCCATCTCCACTTCAGATGCCTTGAAAGGCTGTCCCCCACTTTCTACAGACCACATCTCCTGTTGAAGGTGGGAACACGTTTTTGAGTCAGCATAAAGCATGCAGCCTAGGACCAGGCTGGGACTCCTTGCATGGTCTGGACTGAGTTGCTCTTGCTGCTGCTGCTGCTTGTAACGGGGAAAACCATCAACCGTCCCTTCAGACTGGGATTCTCATAATCATTCTTGAAAAAGTGCCCCAAATACAAGAAAATATCCTTTCTCCTCCCCCTTTCCCTGTCTGTACTCACTAGATTTAATGAGACAATATTTCTGCCACTGCCCCTTGTAGAACAGAACTGAAGAAAGCAGCATAATGCTATCTAAGCATGATGCGAACAGAACACATTTATTTATGTCTGTTCATTAATTAGACTGCTGTAATGCAGCTGGTTTCTCCTCCGGTTTTTGAATAGGAGTAGTGTGGGTTTTCA
This sequence comes from Falco naumanni, assembly GCF_017639655.2. Lineage (NCBI taxonomy): Eukaryota > Metazoa > Chordata > Aves > Falconiformes > Falconidae > Falco > Falco naumanni. The sequence continues at coordinate 36,098,767 of NC_054059.1, read as the reverse complement.
TTCATCTAACAATGATTTTATGACTTGCAGAATGGCACAGAGTGAAGTCTCAGATGATAAACGTGTCTACCTGCCTTCTTTGGTGGCTTGAGTTTCTGGACACACAGGAATAGAGAGCGCCTAGTGGAGAAATAAACTTGAATTGTTTGAGGCTTGGCTGTAAACAAGGAGCTGGGAGCTTGTTCTGTCCAGCTTTTTGTGCCTGAATCATTCTTTCTGGTGCCTATTGGACAGTAATATCAAAGTAAAATTTCAGTAATACAGAGAAAAAAGCATGCATAGAAAAAGGAGACTAACAGAAGAGCTGTTTACACTTTACATATTTGAAGGCTGAAAATGGCCTTGGTCTGAGTTATGTTATTATAGACAGTTACATTTCAGCCATACATTTCACCATTGAATCCAGGAACTACCAGTGTAAACCACCTTATAAAGCATATTTTCCATAAAGGGAAGAGATGTAAATCTGGTACCCTTCATAATCTGTTCCAATGGTTAATCACACTCACTGTGCTTTATTTCTCATTTGAATTCATCTGGCTTTAACTCCCATCCACTGACTCCTGTTATGACTTTCTCTGCTAGATTAGTTTAATTTTACTTCCCACACCCTGTTCCTTTCAGATTTATTGGCCAAGTTCTTCTAAAAGTAAAATAAAAGCAACAACAGTCTGCAGAGGGAGGGAGAGAGAGAGAGAAAGACAGACAGACAGGAAAGAAAGAAAGAAAAAAAGTTAGCAGTCTCTCTTCCTGTTTTTCTGATGATGATTCATTGAACCATTATGACAGCATTCAGGACAGTCAACCTAAAGAGTTAGTGTCATGAGTCGGGTTTAACAATGCCATAGAAACACTGGTAAGAGTATGTCACATCTGTCACTTGCTAGTATGTCCTTAGAGTGCACATTTTAGGGTAGCTCAGGATGGTTTGCTTCTAGGCACTCATAAGGTGAAAATATTAAAAAATAATGATAATAATGAGAAAGATCTCTGAAATCAGCTCATTATATCTTTGCATTCATAAATATTTTGCAATGCCTCAGATTTTTTTCTAAAAGCCAAGTATTTTCTAAAATGTGCCTTTATGCAGGGCAGATTAAAAAGAACTCATTAAGTTTTAAAAACAACCGTCCTACACTAGTCCCAAGTCATGTTCGCTGCCCTGCTTCCCCCTTATCTGATAGGTGTCCTAACATGATGCGCTTTCCTTGTATAACCAGGACTCAGGATACCCCATGGAACACAGTCATTCTGCCAGATCTTGTCTCTGACTCTGTGTGAATTTAACCACCTTCTCTTGCCCTCTGGCCTGAGGGTAGTGGTGAAAGGGCACACCTGCAGGAGAACCCTCCAGTACCTCTGTCTACAACAGTTTTAGTTGTTCAGGTACCGGAAGAGACTGAGATAAGCTGTGTATTTTGCCACTGTTGTGTACATAAGCAACCATATGCACTTGAAACAAGAGTCCAATGACAATGGCTCTGTTATCTTTGAAAGCCTTTAATGAGCTCCATATGTCTAGCAATCTGCAGCACAAATTTGAGGCACAAATTAAAATGTGGCTTTTTTTTCTCAAGGACTCATTGGCTTATTACTATGGGCCATGTTCTGAACGTTGTTAGGACACTGGGAGGTGGATACCTCTGGACTGGTTGCTGATTTGAATCCTGTAGCAAGCCAAGGTTTGCAGGGATAAGTAACAGCTTTTATTAAACCAGACATTGGAGAAAGTAGAGGAGGTGTCAGGAGCACAAACTCTGCTGCCAAAGCTTGACTGTTTTTTTTCCCTGCCTGTATTAGTTGGCTTAATAAGGCCTCTCTTTGCAAAACTTGCTAGTCCTGTATCTTCAGATCATTATGGCTTCAGTAATAAGGGCCTCTGTTAAAAGAACTGAGAAGGTCACATTAAGTCACTCTTATAATGCACAAACATCTAGTCTTGCATAAAAATAAGACCAATGGTGTCATTATTAGAGACAGGTTTAAACCAATGACTGTTTTCTCTGTGCATTTTTGCAAGACACTGCATTTGGAACTGAATTTTGTTTCCTGAGCTCATCTACAATCACAACAAGGTGGAATTCTATTCTGCATATCTTTCAGCACTGTCATGAATAGCAGCAAGCTGTGTGATTGCTAGCTCAGAGTAGGTTATTTCAGAACTGTACCAATCTAACTGGAATTTGATACAGCAGCTACTGGTGAAGTCTTCCCCACTGGCAGCAAAGGTTCATTGTTGCTCTAGACACCTTCAATCACAGCATCCCAACTTCAAGCTTTGGGAATATTAAAGGGTTCTCACAAGAGAAGACTTTGATGAATTCAGTGATGCATTAAGGACAGCCTGATGCCTTGCTCAGAAAATGATCTGTAGCTCTGCAGCTGAGAAATGATGAGAAGGAACAATCAAGCTCTCTTGGTGATGTTATGTCCTCGTAACACTGCTGTTTTTAAGGTTCCTCATCCTCATGGCTTAGCCAAAGGCACAAACAATGCAGAGTTAGCCAAGGATGTCCATCAGTCTGGAAGAATATTTTGTTCCTTCAGGCACAAAAAAGGCCACAGATATTCAAGCAACTGGCTTCCTTACAGTGGTAGTAGCAGCAGATTTTTCCTGATGCTTTTCACAAAGGGAAGCTGGTGAAATCTGGCTATTTTGCTTGGGCATTTAGCTTCAGCCAAAGGCTAAGTGACCTCTCCTGCTTCTTGTCGATAGGGTGAAATAACCCCAATTTGCTTTATAGTAGAAATTGCTTCAGATTATCTAATGAAGCTATTATTATCATTATTATGAAATGAAAGGGAAAAGTGTTTGGATAATTGGCAGAAGAGAAAATGAGAACAGTGAACAGTTACAACTCTGAGGCCCCTTGGCAACAGATAGTTTCTTAAGTGTATCTGAAACAGGCAGCTCTTTTGATCAGATCAGACCTCTCTGCTAGAGTGGCAGCTTTGTCTAGAAGTGTAATTGTGAATTTACATGCACAGGGACCAAGAAACAGAAACAACAAGGTGCTTGATTTCCAACCTCCCCCATGAACTAAACGTTCATTTAGTGCTAATTAACTTAGAGGTATAGACCACATTCTTTGGCAGAAAGTTGTCTCATACTATTTGTTAGGCTGAATAGCAGCAACACAACTTTTCCCATTCACATTATCATAGAATCATAGAACCGTAGAATCACAGAATCACAGAATGGTTTGGGTTGAAAGTGACCTTTGAAGATCATCTAGTTCCAACCTCCCTGCCAGGGGCAGGGGCACCTTCTACTCGACCAGGTTGCTCAAAGCCCCATCCAGCCTGGCTTTGAACAATTCCGGGGATGGGACATCAACAGCTTCTCTAGGCAACCTGTGCCAGTGCCTCACCACCCTCACAGTAACGAATTCCTTCCTTATATCTAATCTAAATCTACCCTCTTTCAGTTTAAAATCATTCCCCCTTGTCCTATCACTGCCTGCTCTTGTAAAAAGTCCCCATGCAGCTTTCTTGTAGGCCCCCTTTAGGTACTGGAAGGCTGCTATAAAGTGTCCCTGGAGCCTTTTCTGCTCCAGGCTGAACAACTCCAACTCTCTCAGCCTGTCTTCACAGGAGAGGTGCTCCAGCCCTCATCTTCTCCATGGACTCCTCTGGACCTGTTCCAACAGGTCCAAGTCCTTCTTATGTTCAGTACTGTTGAATGCAGGTGGGGTCTCATGAGACAGAGTAGAGGGGGAGAATCACCTCCCCCAGCCTGCTAGCCACCCTTCTTTTGATGCAGTTGAGGATACAGTTGGCTCTCTGGGCTACAAACACATGTTGCCAGCTCATGTTGAGCTTCCCATCAACTAACACCCCCAAGACCTTCTCAGGGCTGCTCTCAATCCATTTTCCTCCCAGCCTTTATCTGTGCTTGGGATTGCCCTGACCCACGTGCAGGAGTTGTTGCAATTCATGAGGTTTGCACTGGTGCATCTCTCAAACCTGTCAAGGTCCTTCTGGACAGCATCCCTTCCTTCCAGCATGTTGACCACACCACACAGGTTGGTGTCATTGGCAAACTTGCTGAGGGTACACTCAATCCCAGTGTCCATGTCACCAGTAAAGATGTTAAACAGCACTGGTCCCAATACTGATCCCTGAGGAACGCCACTCGTCACCGATCTCCACCTGGACATTGAGCTCCTGACTGCAACTCTTTGAGTGCAACCATCCAGCCAATTCCTCATCCATGCAGTGGTCCATCCATCAGATCCATGTCTCTCCAATTTAGAGAGAAGGATGTCATGTGGGACAGCATCAAATGCTTTGTACAAGTCCAGGTAGATGACATCATTGCTCTTCCCTCATTCACCAATGCTGTAATTCCATTGTTTTGTTCTGTTGTGTTATTTAAAAAAACAGTTTACTGCTATAAAAATGTGCCCAGATTCCTCTAAGGAAGGAATATTTTTCTCCAGATCTATTGAAACACCAAAGCAAAAGACGGAGCAAATATTTTAGTGTGAATACTTAAAGCAGCCTCAGGCCCTGATTCTGCACCTGCCTCTCCATGCTCAGGAGTGCTGGAAATGCACAAGGCAGGTGAGAGCCTTTCAATGCTGCTTTGCCAAGGGAGGATGATGTGTGGTGTGAGATCAGCTATCATAAAATCATAGAATCATTTGAGCTTGAAAAGACTTCTAAGATCATCCAGTTCAGCCTTTAACACTGCCAAGTCCACTGCTAAACCATGCCCCTAAGCACCACACCTACACATCTTTCAAATACCTCCAAGCAATGGTGATTCAACCACTTCCCTGGGCAGCCTGTTCCAATGCTTGACAACCCTTTTGGTGAAGACATTTTTCCTCATATCCCATCTAAACTTTCCTTGATGCAACTTGAGGCCATTTCCTCTTCTCCTATCTCTTGTTATCTGGGAGAAGAGACTGACACCCACCTCACTGCAGCCTCCTTTCAGATAGTTGTAGAGAGTGATAAGGTCTCCCCTGAGCCTCCTTTTTTTTCCCAGCTAAACAACCCCAGTTCCCTCAGCTGGTCCTCATAAGACTTGTGCTCCAGACTCTTCACCAGCTTTGTTGCCCTTCTTTGAATATGTTTCAGCACCTCAATCTATTTCTTGTAGTGAGGGACCCTAAGCTGAACGCAGTATTCAAGTGTGGCACACTGCTGGCTCATGTCCAGCCGGCTGCGGACCAGCACCCCTAGGCCCTTTCCCACCAGGAAGTTTTCCAGCCTCCCTTCCCCAAGCATGTAGAGCTGTGTGGGGTTATTGTGGCCCAAGTGCAGGACCCAGCACTTCTCCCTGTTGAACCTTATACAATGGGCCTTGGCTCATCAATCCAGCCTGTCCAGATCCCTCTTGCAGAGCTTTCCTACATGCCAGCAGATCAACACTCCCCAACACTTTGGTGTCATCTGCAAACTTACTGAGGGAGCACTTGAATCCCCTTGTCTAGATTGTCAATAAAGACACTAAACAGAACTGGTCACAACACTGAGCCCTGGGGAACACCACTTGTGAGTGGATGTCAACTGGATATAACTCCATTCACCACCACTCTTCAGGCTTGGCCATCCAGCTGTTTTTTTACCAAGAGAAGAGCACCCACCCAAGCCATGAGCAGCCGTTTCTCCAGGAAAGTGCTGTGGGAAAGGGTGTCAAAGGCTTTACTAAGGTCCAGGCAGACAACAGCCACAGCATTTCCCTCATCCACTAGGCAGGTCAACTTGTCATAGAAGGAGATCAGGGTAGTCAAGCAGGACCTGCCTTTCATAAACTGGCTGGTCATAAAGATGCTGGCTGGGCCTGATCATCTGGTTGTCCTATACGTGCCACGTGATGGCACACAAGACGTTCTGCTCCATAACCTTCCCCAGGACTGAGATCAGGCTGACAGGCCCCTGGATCTTCCTTCCTGCCCTTTTTGTAGATGGGCATCACATTGGCTGACCACCAGTCAAATGGGACCTCCTTGGTTAGCCGGGACTACTGATAAATGATTGAAAGTGGCTTGGTAAGAACTTCCACCAGCTCTCTCAGTACCCTTGGGTGGATCCCATACGGCCCCATAGACTTGTGCAGTGTAGCTGATCACTAACCATTTCCCCTCAGATTGCAGGGTCTTCATTCTGCTCCCCATCCCTGTCTTCCAGCTCAGGGGGCTGGGTACCCACAGAACAAATGGACTTAGATTTAAGACTCAAGCAAAGAAAGCATTAAGTATGCCAGCCTTTTTCCTCATTCTTTGTCACTGTTTCCCCCTGCATCTGGTACAGGATGGAGATTTTCCTTAGTCCTCCTTTTTTTGCTAATGTTTTTATACAAGCATTTGTTATTTTTTAAAGCAGTAGCCAGGTTAAGTTCTAGTTGGGTTTTGCCTTTTTTAATCTTCACCCTGCACAACCTCACAACACCCTTGTGGCCCCCCAGAGCTGCCTGCCCCTTCTTCCAGCGGTGGAAACTCTCCTTTTCCCCGAGTTCCAGCCCAAGCTCCCTGCTCAGCCAGGCCGGCCTCCTCCCCTGCTGCTCGCCCATGGTGACAGGCTGCTCCCATGCCCTTCAGAATTCCTTCCTGAGGAATGCCCGGCCTGCCTGGAGCCCTGGGCCCTCCAGGGCTGCCTCCCCAGGGGCTCTGTCAGCCAGGCCCCTGAACAGGCCAGCGTCGGACCCCTGGAAGCCCAGGGCAGCCGTTCTGCTGAGCCCCCTCCTCACTGCTCTGAGCCTCAAAACCTTTTTGATTTCGTGACGGCTGTGCCCAGGACGGCCTCCAGCCACCACATCACCCACCCGCCCGTCCCTGCTGGCAAACAGCAGGCTCAGCGGGCACCTTCCCTAGCTGGCTCCCTCACCAGCTGGGTCAGGGAGCTGCCATCTTCCACACACTCCAGGAACCTCCCAGGCTGCTTCCTCTCCGCTGTGTTGCATCTCCAGCGGACATCTGGTAAGTATCATCTTGAGATGCTGAGGTTGGGTCCCCGCTGCCACTCGTGATACTGTTCTCCATCCAGGGTGGCTCCAGGTGCAATGCTGTGGATTCACATCTAGTGGTGGGGTTTTTTGTTTGTTTATTTGACTATTTTAATTATTTTGTCATGAATTTTAAATGTAGGGCTCAAATGCCTTTTTTTTTTTTTTTCCCCATAGTATATTCCAGCTGGCCTCTGTCTGTTGTGTCAGGTCATAGAGCTCCCCAAGGTTCTCCATCATGTCAGCCAGCCTGGTGCGGGTCTCTCCAGCATCATCCCAAGGGCTCTGAGGGAACCAGAGGCGCCTGTTTAGACAACTGAATTTCTTTCCCTCAGTGTTGTTCTGGCATCATATGTTTATTCTCCCAAAATGCTCCTGTTTTAGTTCTCTCACTGGCATAGTTTTCAGGGTCTAAAGTTTTCTATAGAAAATAAAAGAAAAAGCAACCTGATCTCAATATTTCTTCTTACAAGAAAATATATGTTTTCATTCTTGGTAGGAGTATTGTTTATAAACGGGGGATGGGGAGGCACCTAGCATGCAAACCAATTATACATTCCTTTCCTCCTCCTTCTTTTGCATTCTTGTGATTTTTGGTATTCAGAGAGCCTTTGTTGTCCAAAGTTACACGTTATTATGCTCCTAGCTGAAGCAGCGAAATGAAGGACAGTAAATTTTGGCTGTTGTAATGAGATAGGAAGCATGATCGAATGTGTAGGGACTGAGGCGCTGCATGGTAGCTGCTGAAATGACTGCTAGGGAAGGCAATTTTCTACTTCATGTCCCTTTTCTCCATTCCTACTCATTTATATAGATTGTAAGTTCTTAGCATGTTCCTGTGAATCTACAGAATGCCTTATACAACATCGCTTCAGTCTTAGTTTGAGCCTGTAGAGCCCCTTATCAGAACATATAATAAATACTTACAAACAAAGGATAATAAATTCTAATAGCAGTTAGTGCCACACGAGGCTATCACAGAGGCACTGATTGTTCTTTCATTACACTGAGAAGCAGAAACATTCAGGCAATCAACGCAGTGCGTTCAAGGCCTTGCCATCGGCACTAATAATGTCACTTGTAGCCAAACCTAAGCAGAAACCTGCCAGAGGAGGAAAGGGCAAATAGCTACCACCCACCTTTACAGCGACCCAACATAGCACAGCCCAGATCATTTTCCAATGTAAAAATTTCAGGACTTCCGTCCCCCCCGTCCCCCCTAAGAATAAAGAATAAACCACAGTTAAAATAAACTACAAATGCCACAACCCTCATGGCTCTCATTTGCCTCCTGCAGTCTGATCACACGAATAAAGTATGAGAGCATGATGCAGCTCTACAGTGAAGCTGAAAGAGGAGGAGCTGACAAGCCAGGGAAATGTTCTCCTGTAACCTTGAACTTGTATTCACTTCCCTCTGAAAACAAGATGTCTCAAGGCAGACAGGGGTGGAGGTGAAGTACTTCACAACATCAATACCATGTTATAAATACCTCAGAACTGTGGTAGCCTGAAGGTTTTGTGGGCTCCATGGAATTTAAAAGCAACCTACCACAGAGCATTTCCTTTTCATACTGGAAAAAAAAAAAACCAAAAAATCCAAGTTCAGCTTGTTGCAATTATAAATCATTGGAAAAGAGGGCTAAACAAAGGAATAACTCCTGTTCAGTGATTCAGTGCTTCAGCTGACGGAGAGCTGAGCCAATAATCTGGGTGATACTCTAGAGAGCTAGGGTAGGGCTGAGGAGCTGTACTCAATTCCTGGCACATCCACAAACTGTGTAATACTGGACAAGACAGTAAGTCTGATTTGTTCCTCCGTATATTCTTTCTGAAATGAACACACTCCTTCCTTTCTTTACAGCATAGTTGTGGGAATAAAAATTTTTAAAGTCTGCTAAAAATTATTTGCACAGGCAGAAGGGCTTCTCACTTGGGCATCCTATCAGTTATCAGATGGAGGAAGCCAAGATATGACCCCAAAACTTGGTATCTCCATCCTTTACATGCTCTATAGTGTTCTGCACATAATAAAGTGCCTGGAAAACCAAGGTAGTTCTGGCAATCTTGTGATTCACAACAAAATGTGAAGATGAATACTCTTCTTGTGAGAGGCTGAGTCTTTTGGTATTTTCTTCTTCAGCTGTTCTTGGAACCATCCTGAAAGAAAAGAAGTTAAAATAAATACATAAATCTTCAACCTCTCTGTTAGGAAAAGGAATGGAGAGAGACACAGATAGATTCCATGAGAGCTCAGAAAACGCAGACATGGATGAGAGCCATACAAAGTCAGGAAGACAGCAAACAATATGAAAAACATTCCTATCTCTGGTGATGAGGGGCAGATGGGCTCCAGCAGCCCTGCTGCCTGGTTTCATTGCTGCTGGTGTACACAGGGTCATGTCCCCAGCAAGGTTAGCAATGGAAGTCCAAGGGAAGGATGAAGATGGATGGTATAGAATGGAAAGCATCAGGAAAGATTAGCAAAGTTAAGTACAAAAATTTTCCATGCCTCACCCTGCATTGGTGTTTATCACAGTTTTTGTCCCAAGGAAGAGCAATGAGGATTAGAAAGCTTGTTGAAGAATACTGAAAAAAAGACAGAACAAAATTTTTGGAGACAGGTTGAGTGTGGGAATGACATGCTAAATCCTAGACACAGCAGTAGAAAAGAGGAATGAGATGGTAAAAATAAAAAGTTTATTAATCATGTGATTTATTCAAATGTCTGTTGGAAGAACAAGACAGAAACATTGAAGATGATAGGATCTAATTTTAAGGTAAGCGGAATAGTACTCTGCAGGTACTTACTTTTTTTCCAAAACTACTTTTAGACAGCAAAATTAGATGAACTGAATCTTACCTATGGGACAGACAGAAAGGTACCCAAATCTCCAAAGTCCCAAATTCACATTCAGCCATTAAGCTATATTGTCCTTTTACATGTTCATAAATTCTTCCTGCTTTTATCATCCTGACCTCAAATGAAGTTTCTAAACATGCTATCTGATGGTATAACAAAAGTGCTTTCTAAACAGGCATAATAACAGTCATTTTCAAACTGAAACATAGCAAACAAGTCAGTTCTGTTGCCTGCCAAGGCTTTATAGAGCTCAGGAATGGACACCCAGAGTAATTTCTGTGGCTGGTCACCTTATCAGTATACTCACAGTAGCTAGAACTGGTCTGAAAACTAAAATTTGGATTTAGGGAAATTCATGGACACTTTTATTCACAGGGGAAAGAAATTAGAGGGTAAGAATAAAAGCCAATGCCTTACTTTTTGTCTATATTTAGCTCCTATAATAAAGACCCCGAAAAAATATGGGTTGGTGTATGCTGTTCTTATGACGGTGCTGTGCAGAAGGCATGTGATGGGAAAATTGAGACAGGTGTCTAACACAGACCTGCTACAGATGAAGAGTGGTTAATAAGCAGGGTGCTAACACACATCATTCAGATCTATGTAATCAGACCAGACATTTTATCGAATCCAGGATGAAGTTAAAGGGTTCACTTTTCTAGGCATAAAAAAAAAAGGGGGAAAAAAAAAGAAAAAAGAGAGATGTGTGAATGAGAATATATGCACAAAATCAAAATACGTGCACCCTCCTGCTGACATGAAAAGGACTAATTAATTATCTAAGTTGTCACATCCCCAGCTATTCTGCATTCTGTCTCACATTCACATTCTCACTCCATCACAGGTGTTGGTTCTTCTTTTTTTTTTTTTTTTAAAGGACATAAAGCAAAGTTTAAATTAAACACCTATAAAGCTATGTCTTATATTAGCGATCACAGCATTTTAAACACAATGAGAGAAAGGAATAAAGAAAGATAGATTCAGAAACAACCAAACCACACCAAACATATACAAGGAAAGGTCAGGAGATGCATAAAAACTGCAAGGTAACAAGGGAAATAAATAGGTGACATGCATATGTACACACACACTCACACTCACAAATCTCTTCTTGGGTTAACAGTGGTTTACAGATGCATCTAATATTTCTGGTAAACACTTACTTACTACAAACTCATTTTCTCTAAATTTCTGAACTCTTGTTTCCAAAATAAACAGAGCATCAGGCAGCTGTCCTGTCTGGTTATTCATGTTAACCATAGGCTGAAAATCAGCCACTTTAAAAAAAATTAAATAATGCTTTCCATTTATTTTAGCTCTGGAATTTTATTCTGATCTAGCTGTGTCTTCCTTACCTCATCAGGCTTCTGCATTTATGTCCTTAGCCTGTCCGTATTTTGCATTGCTCTCTTGCTCAGTTTGCTATACTTTGTTGAACTCATGAACAGCATTGGCACTGACGTACAGTAGAGTCCAACAGCTTACATTTCCCACTGACTAATGTGCAAGGTTTTACTACTTTAAGATCCAATGAAACGAAGATAGAAACCAAACCAGGATTTGCTTTGCAAAATCCCAAACTTGTTTTTTTGGCCTTTAGTTTGCACTCACTTTGGGACTGAGTATTTCTGTTTCTGTACAGGAAAACAACATTTGGATAATATATATACTAAAAATAATACTTTTGGTAGATTTTTTTAAATGGAGAATCAGCAATTGCAGTGCAAAATCCCAGGAGATCCAACTTAAATTTTCAAACCGCAATTAAAAATATAAATAAACACTTCCCCCTGACTTTAGAGTAAACCAGCTCCCTTTTTAAAGAAAAAGTAACTCCATGGAAAACTGAGACATAGTAATGTTAAAAAAAACAGAAGGAAAAGCAAAATATTTTCACACTAACCAAAAAAACCCTAAAACCTGAACCCAAACCCCATTTTCTATTTTTAAACCAGATCTGAAGTTTCATAGGTCTTAAAAAGATAACTGTGACCATTTAGTCTAACAACCTCCAACACACTGAACCATTAATTTAGCTTCATAATTCCTGCATCAAGCCCAATAACCTGAAGATGAACTAAGCTATGTCTCATAGAGAAATATTGATGTTTTTTTTAAGGTTTCCAGAGACAGGCGGTCTACAACAGCATATGATTTGACAGTTATTTACCCAAATCATTAAAAATGAGCACCTTTATTTCCACTTCAAATTTCCTGTTCAGCATCTTCCAGTCCCTGGTTCTCATTATGTGTCTCTCTGAGATTAAACCTCTCTGCTAGATTTGGTAGTTGCCTTCTCTTATAAACATTCTCTGTGTTTTGATAATACATGACTATGTCTGAAATTATCCTCTCTGTCATCAAAAACTGATTAAATATGATATCGCTTGGAGGTAAAACCATATGTCTTGGTGACAAATTTTCATAGTGTCTCCAACTGAAGAAAGTAATACAATTAAAAACAAAACAAACAAACAAAAAAACAAATTAAAACAAAGGGAAAGTAAAGGGAAAAAGCTTGTCAAGAGTAAAAGAAATTGGAAAGAAACTTCTAAGCATATCTAAAAAAAGAAAAAACCCTCACACACATGTACACACACTCACTCCAGGGTCCCAGCTCGCCACCCTGGCTGTCCCCTGCTGGCTCAGCACCATCTGCCTGCACCATCCCAGGGCGTGCTCAGCCCAGACTGGGCAGCATAGTGATGCCATGGGGCAATTTCTGGTAGCACTAAGCCAGATTCAGACTGCTGCCTCTCTTGCTCCAAGATCAAGCCCTACTGTTAAAAAAAAAATTATGCTATGTATATGAGCCTTTTCAGGTGACTCCTGTTTCAAAAGTAACTTTGAAATTACCCACTGACTCTTTAGGCCAGCTGATCTACATTTATTTACTATGATGGGTTTTGGCAAACACCCTCCAGAGACTGTTGTGTGTTTTATCTGCACACATTGTGTGCTTTCACACTTTCATCGTAACAGAGGTTGTTGTCTAAGCCATTTGCCAAGGATGTTTCGCTGCAGGGGGTGAGCAGGCACCTGCATGTGGCCAACCATCATCTGCAGCCTGGCTAAGCACAGGTGGTCTATGGGCCTTTAGCCATGTTAAAATACAGATACAGTAGACATGAGACCACAGAGAATACTGATGTAGTCAAAGGGTATTAGTGGAGTATAGTTAGCACAGGATTTGGATTCTCTAATACCAGATGCCAAAAATTTAGTTATTTGACTCAACCTATAATGACTTGCTTTTATTTTGACCAAAACCACTTAAATGTCTCAATTATAGAAGGGTATTATAAGCTTGTGAATACAAGGGAAAAAGGAAAGATGCAACCTCTAGGTCAGTATTAATCCTAAGGTTGTTGAACTGAAAAACGGAGCCAAGTTCTTGCTGGGAGTAGCAGGGACTGTTTCAGAGGTGAACTTCACCATAGGTCAGAACTAGGAGTAGGGGTCATGGTGTTTCCCCACTACCAGTTATAGATCTGCAGGGTATGCTGACTTTTGCTCATTTTTCAAAGAAATTTTCCAATCTCTATTGAAAAGATGACTCTTTTAAGTGTATGTAATATTGAAGCATCCACATTGCTTTCCATTAGATATATTGCATATAATCAATGTTTAGAACTAGTTTGAAATAGGTTTTGAACACCACATACAGTTTGCTTTGGAACAGCCAGCAAAGAAAAAAGTATCTTTTTTGAGCACACACACACACAGAGCCGTACACAAACAGAAAAACAAAGAGAGACTTCTTATAAGGTGGAAGGCCCATACTTTTGACACAATCATCAGCCTGGCTTTATGCTTACATGAGAGCAAGAGAACAAAAGATAGGAGGATCATAACAGTACACTAATCTGATCTTATTCTTGTGCTTTCTCTGCAAAAAAGAGAGAATTTCATAACATCTGAGAGGCACGTTTTTCACACCTATCTAAGCACTCTTTATCCCAAGCCATGTGGGTCAATTCTGGCTTGAGATGAAAAGTCAGCCAAGCTGGAGAAGGTAGCATATAAGGGATTCACACTCAGGAGAACAGCCTGCTTCAACTCCAATTGCAAGACACACACAAAGAGTTGCCGATGTCTTGGGTACCACACAGCCATCAAATGCTGCCTGTAGTGCAGTTTTTTCGTTGTTTTGGGTTTTTTTAATTTTTTGGGTTTTTTTTTTTTCTGCCTCTGGATTATGAAAACACTCTTTACAATTAATCTGACACATAATTCTTGCTTTCCTGTTTATTCAGAATAAAAGTATCAAACCAAATCATAGCAAGACACAACACCCTGCTTTCGCTAGTTGCATCAGACATTTAGAGACTTGGAAAAATGCCTGATCCTACTTTATAGCAACGCACTGCAAACCAGCAGACCAAAACTGAGTGCTGCACTCTGAACAGGCAGGGAAATTTACAGGCTTTTCTCTTGGGGGGTGGCTGGAAACAATCCTACCACTTCAAACCGCCTCCCCCAGAAGGATGATGAGAAGACGGGCTATCCGAAAAGCGGTTCCTCCCCTGGAATGACTGAAGGATACAAACACCTAACCTGAATAAGATCTTCTGTTTCTTACCTGCTTGGAGCTGTCCCACCCCTCAAGAAGTTCAGAGGCTTTCCTTGAATGATTGGTTATTTATTGTCTTGGACACCACATCTCTGGATGACATCTACCTTCACCCCAGATCAATAAATTCAAAATTCAACAGTGTATTGTGTATGGTGGAATGTAATTCTAGCTTAGCTTGACTTTGTTTATGGACTATCATAGCTATTTTACAACTGGTGAACATCTAGGAACATAGGAACTGAATTCTGAATGTCAGCTTCTCCCTCAGACAGAATTGTTTTCTCTGTAGAATGAGACTTTTGAATCAACCATTCCTATTGGTTTCTTAGCAGTATGTACTGCATAAAGTGGTGGTGGCATCCTCAGTAACAGATTTCAGTAGGATATAAGGTTCATTTTTCTCCCTCCTAGTTACTAGGCAGGCCATATAGGGGCAAAAAGCATGTATTTTGCTAAGCAGTTATTATTTCAGAAAGACATGAGCTTCTGTGTAAAGACAGGGGACTGAAAGAGCCAAAAGCCCCACAGCTGCACCTTACACATGCTTCAGGTATGGTTTTATAACAGACCACTAGCAGCTTTGAGAAAAAAAGATTATAAACACTTGGTTTGATTCTTATAATGGAGGCTGAGAAATTTTTACCACCTTCAGAAAAGCATCATTCTCATCAGAAAGAATGAATTTGTTTCTTCTTAAACTGTCTAATGAGATGAACGAATATCACACAACAATAATTTCTTCTAATTATAGGAAGTTTAGAATAAATTAAAGCAGAGAAATATCTATTTCTCTTTTCTGTACAGCAGCATTTTCAGTGTTCATCAACATTGCCCCTAAGGCAGAAATGGAGTCATGCATGATCAATTTGTCTTACAAGTCTTCCAAAATAGTTCCCTGTCTCCATTTAGCACTGTCAAGGTTTGTTCTAATCTGCCATTTCAGACAAGATTTAGAGCTTCCACACTTTGATTCTTCGGATGAACGAGGATTAAAGTTTTCATTGCTTGTTTGTAATGAGGCAAGTTGTAGCTCTAATTATATAACCAATTTGCTGCAGTTAACTCTTGAAAAGAAAAGCTATGGTCCAGTCAGAGGTTCATTTTGTGTTGATGAGGTCTGTAGTCCATGCAGTCGGTGTAAGCTGAAAGTCAGGGGGATATGGGTGCCTAAAACTGACATAGCTTTGAAAAATCCAATGATAACCATTGAATGACTGGAAAAATAGACACAGATAACAGTGACTGCTTAAGGCTAATGTAAGGAAATCCAAATCTCTCTGCGTGTTTTTCTTTGCATTCATGCTGTTCTGAGGTCAGAGGATTTTCATTAAAAGACCCAAGCTAGGTAAGATCTAGCTTCTGAGTAATGCATTAATCAACGTAAGGGAAAAGAGACCTTTCTGATCACCTGCATTAAACAGGTAGCAGAAATATACACTTCGCTTTTTATTAGAACCAGTAACCTAATATCAAATTCATAACTTCTAAAAAGATACCTTGTTTTCTTCAAAGAACTCCTAAATATGGAAATTTCATTGGTAAATTGCCCCAATTTTAAATTCTACTATTATTAAAAAAGATCATCTTTTCATTGATTGTTGCTTTCTTCAGCCCCCACACTTGAGATTTTGTTCTGTCTTTAATGATACAGCATCAAAAGGACATGCACATTTCTGGTCAGTGTTCTTATATCATGATCCAATTGCTTCTCTACATTCTCTTTCACTAAGTAAATGTGCACTGGATTTTTTTCAGATTCTCATTAGAAAAGTATTTTTTCAGGTCCTGAGGGAGAATTTTGGACAGAAGAGAGGAGCTCTTTCTTTGGATCAATATTGTGTCACGTTTGTTATCTCCATATTCTAGTCATGACCTTTTTGGAAATCACTGTTCTTTCAGGGTGTGGTCCCACAGTTAACATGTGCAGTCCTCACTTTTCAGTCCCAGATGGATTATGCTTTGCTGTAATACAGTACAGGTTGCTTGACCACAGCAAACCTATAACATTATTGACTAAGTACTGATGGCTGAATATCATTATTATCAAACCTCAGCTCTTTACATTATCAACAAAGCTTTTTGTAATGATATTTACTTCCAGTTCATTGACAAAAACTACCTGTGAACAATGTGTTAAAAGCACTTTAAATGATTTGTGATACCTCACTTAGTGTGCCAGGCATATACATGTGTGTTTCTGTATTTGTGAGCACCTTCTAAATATATATTATTTTACTGTCGCTGTTTGAGTTTAGATGTGCAGAATCAAGTGCTTTGTTAAAGTATTGTGCAATGTGTAATGGGCTTGTTGTCTTGTGGAAAAAAGACAACAGCAAAGTTAGGTTTGCTACCAGTTAAGAGATACTCTTCCTTAATTCAAGTGGTTGAATGGTGGTAAATTTTCCAATGCTGTAAGCAAAAGGCTTTTGGAGCATCCTTGGGACATCCTTGAGTGTACAGGAAAAGAATAAAAGATTTCAGAGACCAGTGTAATTGCTTACAGTGCTTCTGCTTGTTGGCAGCTTAACATTGCAAATATGAAAGCCACCCTGACATCTGTAAAGGGTCCCAGTGTGCTTCAGAGTTTCTTCCCTGAGACAGTCAAATGAAATATATAGATATATTCTAGCCCAAAATAAAACCCACGCTCACACATTAGAGTTATTTCTTCACTTATTATTGAGGCTTCATAGACAAATCTTTTACTGACAGGAAGAGTTGGGTTCTTTGAATTGAGGGAGTTGTGACTCACGTTTTAAGATCCGGAGCCTCTTCATTCTTGCCTTGGACATGCTGTGGGGCACAATAACAGGTATGGATGAGAAATTTATTCCCCCCCTCCCCGCCCCCTCCAAAAAAAACCCCAAACAAAAAACGAAAAAAACCAACCAACCAAACAAACAAACAAAAAAACAAACAAAAGGGAAAGAAAGAGAGAGAAAGGAAGCATGAAAGACTTGGAGTACAGTTTATTGTGGAAGAGTTTGTTGACTTTGCCTATGGGACTGTGATCTGAATGTGAATTTTCTGGCAGTAAGCATAGAAAAAGAAAGATAAAATATTTCCATGTTAGGTTAGAAAAGTGCTTATTAATACCCAGAAAGCTGTACTTGTTTAAGCACACTGGATAGGGGATCAGAACAACCAAGCCAAAAAACCTGAAGTGCCCTTTGCATAAAATATAGGCATCTACATTTAGGAATGTGGTTCCTGCAGTCCGTCACTGCAGCTCTTGGGGTGGCCCCACTGGGAGTTTCTTCCTCAGATGTCTGGGATTCAGCAAACAAGCATCCTTTATGCTAATTTTCTCTATGCTTGTTGGACGACCATGAATTCAGCTGAGATTGTGGAAGTGGTGTTACAATGTGCCTTGTTATAACAGACTAATTGTTCATGCAGTCTTCAGAGAAGTAGGAATCTTGAGATTCAAATACTTGGTTCCAAATTGTTTCTAATGTTTACTGAGGAAATGTTTAAATACCCTTGAGACTACAAAAGCAGCCCTTTTGTCAGCCTTCCCTTATAATCCTCTGCTTTTGGTTTCTTGCCTGCAAAGTGTCCCTTCTACTAGACAGGCAGTGTGGCTTTCCCTCAGTACTTGCCACAATGACATCACTCCCCTGGACTTTGGAAACGGAGAGTTCAGAATGTCTCCAACATCCAGATCTCCCCCTTCCTGCACAAGTCTTCATTATCCATAAGCTCTAACAACCAAGGAAAAGGGGTTTTCTAGTGGATTTTGTCCCCAGCATCTTTTGAGAGAACAGTAGGCTTGAGCTGTATTTCACAGAGGTGTCTTGTGGCAGCCTCCACAGTTCTGTTCAAGTTAAAGAATTTCAGACACCCTTTTGCTTGACACTTCCTAGCATTGCCAGCTCTGAGCTGCTGTTTGTTGTGGTTCTCAGTCTAGGAGTTCCACCCTCCATCATGCACAGAAAACAGACTTGACGACTCCACCACAAGACATGAAAGTTTAACTTTTAGACCTAGGACACAAAATATGGTCCATTTGCTGGTTCTAGAGCACATCTCTTAAACGCCCAGAAGTGAAACACTGGTGAAACAGGATGAATCTCTGGACATCACTGACTGTTGCAAAAAGTAAGTCTGAAAGCAGGAAAACGAGGCATACAGGAAAGCTAGCCCAAACTCACTGCTGGCATTTGTGAGTGCAACTTCTTGAAATGGTCATGCATGTTTATACCAGCAGTGTATTCATCCTGCTCTGTACACTGAATGGGACCACATAGATTAGCATTTAGAATAGAGCGAGGACCTTTTCAACTCTCCCCTGATGTCTTCCTTGATTTTGAAGCTGCTGTAAAGTCTATTGCTATGTCATGTTCCCAGATACTCTATTTTATTTACTGGTACTGAATGGTTGTCCATGTCAGCTCAACTTACAAAAAACAAGCAGGATCTTTTCTGGCAGATTTTCAGGATACAGTCTCTGATGGATGTAAAGTGCTAAACCACAAAGAGCATATGGAATGGTGAATGTGCATTCTCACTATTTCATTATAAGGAGTGGTTTTCTCCCCATAGAAACCTTGCCGTGCAAAACAGCGAGTAACAAATAAGATCCACACTACAGTGTGCATAATAAAGCACTGATCACCTGTGGTGGCACTGGCAGGCTGCAATGGTGAGCAAGCACTGTGACAGGGCAATGCTTTCAGGGCTCTTAGCAGAAAATCAAAGAAATAATGATGGTTATTTATTAGTCATCAGTTCTCTCCTTTAAGGATGTTGGTCACTGGGAGAATATCCACTAGCTGGCTGTCATGAGCCTGCTATGTTTCACCTGAAGCTTTTTCAGATGTCATTACACTCTGTTGTGTTGGTTGCTGATATTTCTTCCAAGCAAAGTTTCTATCATACTATTTTCCCACTGTTGAAATGAGTTACCTGCTATGGCATTACTACAAGACCAATAGAATATTATAGTATATTAGAATATTAGAATATGCCCCATCCCTGGAAATGTTCAAGATCAGGTTGGATGGGGCTTTGATTAACATGGTCTAGTGAAAGATGTTCTTGCCAATGGCAGAGGGAGTCAACTAGATGGTACTTAAAATGTCCTTTCCAACCCAAACCATTGTATGATTCTATGTTTCTTTGATACATCTGCAAGACAAAGTTAAGAGAAGACTCAGTGAGTGTGCTTTCTCCTATGATTGCTCCATCTTGCTGCTTATAGCCTGTCTGCAAAACTGGCTGTAACTAAAGTTCAAATAATTCATGCTGTGTTCTGGAATAATGGAGCTCAGTTTCTGCTGGTCGGATGTGGTCTTACCAGGATGTATTTATCCCACCCTTAATTGCTAGTGTAGAACATGTGCAGTTTTGGCTCAGTCTGTAGGGCCTGGATTTGCTCCTGTGTCTGTGGATTGAATGGTGCAGCACAAATAAATCTCTCTCCCCCACTGGAAGGCTCCAGACTTCATGCTGCTTAAGGTTTTTGTGAAATGTTTTGATACCTGTGGTGGTAGGGGATCTGTTCTTGTTACCAAGCTCTGAACAGCACTGAGCTGAAAATGTAGACATACCAAAAGACCAACTGGAGCTTATGTGCACGTTTGGAAGTGGAAGCTGAACAAGGCTAAATGTCCCTCCTGAAAATGTCCCTCATTTGTAATAGTATATCTGTGATGGATTTTCAAGAATTACAGTGGAGTTGGAAAGTGATGGCTTTTATCAGTCCACAAACACATCTAAAATCTAGAAATGTTGACACTGGATACGTTGCTTTCTACCACTGCCTTTTGGCAGCAGATCAGGTTATATATATGAGCCACCCAAATCACATACTTTCCCAGGTGGGCATTAGTAGAACCATCTGGCAATTAGAAGTCTCTGGGGCAGCGAGTCCAACTTTGAGCTGGATTAACTTGGAAGTTTCAAATGCTGCCATTGCTTTTTGATAGTCAGAGAGGTTTCTGGCCCTTGTGAATCAGACAGCCATTTGATCGCAGACAGAAAGGATTATTCATTTATTTATCTTCAGCCTTGTTCAGCTTTCCATGAGGTCAGCCTAAATCATCTCTCTTAGAGCACATATATTGAGCAAGTATATATGCATGGCTCAAATCCAGCCAATTTTGGGGATGAATAAGTTGGCTGAGCATGCAGAGAAGATCTGTAACAATCTTGGAGCTTTATGTGGTGTGGCAGACTGTGGGTAATTTTGGACAGAGAGTACCCAGTGTGGTTAATTCACAGAAACAGTTTAGCTTTTGCTGTATTTCAGCAGTGACAAAAGCTCCCACAGCCTCACCGTAGGCCCTCTTGATAACAACTGACAAAATCTTTATCTTCCAAATACATTATATCATTAGATGAAGTGGACAAAAACAAAACAAGTATGTTTATGACTTAGCCTGAGGAGATAATTAACTTCTGAGTGCTGAGATCCTTGATTGCATTCCTAGCATGATCTTAATTGGAAGTCTGAACTTGTAAAAGGTTGTAGTGTTTGGAGGATATCTGAAATGGTTCACTGAGAAATTGTTTGTTCATAAATTTGAAAGGTAATCCAGACAAATACCTTTTCCTTTTCCTTTGTTGTAATTGTTGTGGTTGATGATGATGATAAAAATAATCTATTACAGCGGCAGCAAAGGCACCAGACTATGCAAAGAGAACATGTATCAAAATGTATTAAGCCACTTCAGGGGATTTCAAAAGAAATAAGTTTTACAAAAAGGGAGGAATACATACCAGATGATATTACTTTGAAATCTGTATTACCGCTTCAGACTGTGGTACAGTACTTTGCTGAAACTATTGACCCCTTGAGTGTCCTCAGGGAGAATTTCCATGACCTAAGTATTTTGCATAGAACTATGTTATGTTGTGCATGCACTACAGTAGGTTACTAGTGTAAAATGAAAATACCATTATGCTTTACTGATTTATCCTGCTGTTGGATGTGGGAGGCCCTGGACAGAGATGAAATTAGGTTGGAAAACTGAAATACTGACTTTATGGTTGGGCAATTACATTTTTGATATTTTAGAACCAGCTGTAAGTCTTTCTGTTAACCTGCTGGAGTAGCTGAATCCTATTAGGTACTGGCATTGACAACAGGTCTACACGGCAGAATGTATTTCCATGCAGGGACACTAAAGCTATGAGCTAGTAAGGATACCAGCAGTAAAGCTGCTATGACATGGTGCTCCAGTCACAGAAGGACTAATTAGCTCTGCTGAGACACAGACTGTAATGGCCTGGGATGACCCAGCACTACTTCCCATACATGTACTAGACTGTACATTGCACTTTGTGGATCTATCCTCAGAAGGCTGAAAGATGTATTAAAAGGCAGATTGATGAAAGAAATAACAAGCCATGTCTTCAAAATAACTGCAATAGCAAGAAAACCTCCAGAAAAGAAAAAAAAAAAAATCATTCAGAAACAATTTAGTTATGCTACTTTCCTGAGGCCAGCAAAAATCTCTGCCTTTTACCTGCCCCAGTTACAGGCACTTGGCTACCAGGTATGGGTGCCCCAGCTCTCTGTGTGATCAGACGGCCACAAAATGCATCCTTCATTTTGGCCAAGGACGAACCCATCGAGTATCAGAGATCATGTTCACCTCACCTAAATGTAGCCACTCAAAGGCTGGGAATGGGTGAAAGCAGTCCTAGGTGCCCTGTAAAGTCAATGTTGAAAAATAGACTGCAGGTGATTTAACACATCTAATTTAAATTAGATGGGGCAGACCCGACTGCAGCCTTTCAATACTTAAAAGGGACATATAACAAAGGCAGGGACAGACTTTTTAGTAGGGTCTGTAGTGATAAGACAAGGGGAAATGGTTTTAAACTAGAAGAAGGTAGATTCAGACTAGATATAAGGAAGAGATTTTTTTTATGATAAGGGTGGTGAAACACTGGAATAAGTTGCCCAGAGAGGTGGTAGATGCCCCATCCCTGGAAACATTTGAGGTCAGGTTGAACAGGGCTCTGAGCAACCTGATGTAGTTGAAGATGTCCCTGCTCATGCAGGGGGGTTTGGACTAGGTGATCTTTAAAGGTCCTTTCCAACCCAAACCATTCTATGATTCTATGTATCTAAATGTGTAAGATAGAGAATATAAGGAAATACCTAAAGGTATTGTTGAATATATGCAGAGACCTCATGACCAGCTTAGACTAGAAAACTGACTTTTAGAGGTTTGAAAGTTTTGGTGAGAGTAACATAACTAATGTGACAAAGTTATCTGATAATCCCTTGTAGTCCTAGAGGAAGAATGGCAGCAGAAATATGGGCAAGTATCACATCACCTGTGCCCACGTACCTGGGTCATCAAGCGCAACACTTGACAAAGCAGTCTGCCGTAAAGTGTATCTGCTCCCATTGCCTTGCAGGAATCACACAGAAAAAGAAAACAAAAAAAAAAACCAAACCACCTTTGAGCTTTCAGATGAAACAAATTAGCACCAGTGATAGACAACAAACTGGAAGGATGGAAGCTATGGGAGCAGAAAATAAACCATGGAGCTCTCAAGGGAACAAAGACACTGTGAGTGTCAGCAAGCCAATACGTTGTTTAGTGGAAGTCTTCAAAACGAAAAATTTGTGCCTCTGAATGGAGCAAGTATTTATTGTCAGAAGGATATGGTACAAGGCAGGGCCTCTACAAATATAAATGAGAAAGGACACAGTAGCAGACCTAACAGAGTTAGATTAGCCTAAGAATAGCTAATAAACTGTGGTATTAATGAATAGAAAAAATCATCCATTATTTGTGATGTGGTTGGTTCAGCATGTCCAAATGATTGTTTAGCTGTTATGCAGAAAACAAGAAATTAATGAGGCTGAGACATATGCAGAATAGAATAGTGGGATAAAACCCCTAACTCTCAGGCAAGAGCTGAAGAAATTATTTCATAAGAAAAAAAGCACACAAATAAAATTAAATGAAAGTTTCAGAAAGTACCCTCTGCCCTGCAAACATAGGTGATGTAGGGAATAGCAGATGTAAAATGTTACAGAACTGTGCATTCAGAGTAGTAATAGGAGTGGGGTAGAAAATTCCTTTGAGATGAGTCTCAAATACATATACAAGCTTAAACTTCACTTGCTGCTTCTGCTGCTGCTGCTGCTGCCCAGGCTGATGGGGTGAGGGAAATGCTTGTTGGCTGGAGAGCACCTCAGGGAAGGCAAAGAGGTGGAGAAACCAGATGACTGAGTGGTGGTGGAGCTTTGTGTACTAAAATATCTAATTCAGGCACAATTTTCACCTTCTTAACCTAATCACAGCAGGCTACGTGTATGCATGTTATCTGCATGCTGTACAAGCTGTAATATACATATATTCTTATTTACTGCATGCCTGTCTTCTCCTTTGGTAAATCTTTTTATTTATGATAAGAAGGAGGTTTCAGATTTCAACAGCCCTTGAGAAACAAGCCACTAATGCAATATTTCTTGATGAGATCTTTCATCATCCTCCTCAGAAACACATGAGAAGGGAAATGGTAGAGAAAAATTCACTTCTTCCCAAATTCTTTCAACAACTGGACTGGGAGCAATGGACCTGCCTTGGATTAGCCATGGTTAGGGGTTAGTATCTTTTAGATGTGTTTATATCCTATAGAGCTTTTAACTGTGAAAGGAACAGATATTGTACCCTGTTTATGTGTGAGATATTATCAAAAAATTGCAAGAGGAACAGTTTTAGTGCCTTCTTTCTTCCAAAGCTGGGTTTCATGGGTCAATAGATACTTCTACTGGCCTATGCTTACTGGCTTTAATATCCCTATTAGTGTCTAATCAAGCTATTGTTACTCTTAATTTTCAAAGAAAATGCTGAGTAGGAAATCTTCCATATGTCCAAAGTTTGCCCTTGATTCCTAGCAGTTTGAAGCTGCATGGTGCTGTTGAATTTTGAATTTAGCTGAAGATTTGGCTCATGGTTTCTACAATTATTCACCTTTCCTACTTTTTTTCTCCAGATCATCTCTCTTTAAATTCAAGGGCACAGCTTAGACTTTAAATCAAATAGCTTTGTTTCCAGTGATGATATTGGGGTTTATTAAATTCATGTTTTGCTGCAGTGGATAGCATTTATACAATTTTCCTGGAGGAAGTTAAAATAGCTTTCCGCTCCTTAGGGTTTAAGGGGCTGTTTTTGCCTATGCTGTTAGCTTGGCTTGTATTTTTTAAATGGGGGTGTGTGGGGGGTGTGGGGGGTGTGGTGTTAGAAAAGGGAAAGTTGGGCCTCGCTCTGCCCTGTACCTTTTTTGTAATTGAACATGAAATAAAAGCAAGTCAAATTGGCAGACAGCGTTGAGTTCTGGATGGTGCAAAGTGCCAGCAACTGTGTTTTGCCTACCCACAATTTGTTGTTTAATAGTCCTTTTTATTTTTCACTCATAACAACGAAAGTGAACTATTAAAAATCAAATGTTGAGATGTATGGAACTAAACAAAAACATGCTGAAGGCGACAGGCAGGGTTTAACACTCTGTAACTTTTATCTCTCTGGTGTCTCTCTTTGATGGTTGACATGGCAAAAGAATTCTCACAGTGCTTCTGAATCCTGATCACTTGGCTAATAACAGCAAGAACGCCACTGTGCATCATTTCTACTCTTGAATCCCTCTAGACACAATTCCTTGCTCACCCAGTTGATATTCACATGGCACTGCTCATCATCAAAGATTTACTAAAGGAAATGAGGAAATCCCTATGGAATCAGCAGGTGATTTAGGTGCATTATTATTATTATTTACTTGTTTATTGGTGATGCCAAGGGAGACTGATGAAGGAGCAGTGCCCTGACCTAAGATGTGGTAGATAGTTCCTCAGTGGAGTATAGTGCCATATAAATTAATGGAACTGAGATGGTTTAAATTGGTTAAGATTCTATACTTATGACAAACCCCAAACAGTGGGGTGAAGTGTGGACAAGTAAATGGAAAATTAAAACGTTTCTATGACCATTAATATAGTCTTTGCTCCAGAGGGTCCCTAGTCATTCTCCGTCCAATCCATTGCAGGGGTTTACAGAGGAGTAAGAAAGTCAGGACTACTGAGATTTTGGATGTGCTCGTAATATTCTTAAAGGTTTTGTCAGTTTCCTCTCCGTGGGGAAGGCACTGAGCTGCGGCTCAAAAGTTCTGCACTTCATTCCTAGTTCATCATAGACTTCCTCTTTGATCTTGGGGAGTAACCTGTTTTCCTCATGTTAAAATAGGAATGCTAATAATAAGCCTTTGCCTGCCCTGCTGTTTCAGGTAACATGAACTCTTTGGGCCGTGGCATCCCTATACCTGTGTACTAACAGAAAGGGACGAACATTTAACTGCAATCTTCTTTGCTGTAACGCAAACCATCATTAGGAAATTATAAATCACATAATAGCAGAATACCTTTAAAGGAGTTTTTTCTATACTTATGTTTATATCCTTTGAGTCCAACAAGCAAAGAGTTTTGCTCCTGTGTCTGGACTTCTTTTGTAAAAGCAGAAGTGAAATCATGGCCAAAAGTGAAAGGGATTTATGACATGAGGTGAGCTGATGTTTTCAGGTTTCTAAGAAATCAGTTGCTTTCTGGTATTGTTAAAAGGTAATGATTACAAGGGAAATAATGTGCAGCTTTGAAGGCCTGCATTAGAGCCTTACAAGTTTTTTACATAGAGAAAATCAGTTTTTATTGTTTCATATTGTCACCAGGGTAGTATATAGACATGTAGATAGGATCCACAGGCTTTACATAAAATTTTCCCTGCCTCACTTACTTATGCTTGAGTTTTGTGTGTCTTTTTACTACAGAGTAAGGTTGCAAATTTTCCTATCCCTATCTGCTAGAGCTCTGCCTCCATTTATAGGTAGGGAAAGCCAATCAAGGGCTGTATCTTTACTGGCAAATTAAACAGAACAAAGCACAAACCTAAGAGCTTGTATACAATCACCCACCCTGCTAAACTGTTAGAAAACTGATGTGGATTCAGCTGATGTCTGGTAGCACTGCAGCAGACATTGTCTGAGCACAGTAAGGGATTAGCACAAGCCAAGAATCATTCACAGAATCACAGAATGGTCAGGGTTGGAAGGGACCTCTGGAGATCATCTAGTCCAACCCCCTGCTAAAGCAGGTTCACCTAGAGTAGGTTGCGCAGGATCATGTCCAGGCAGGTTTTGGATGTCTCCAGAGAAGGAGACTCCACAGCCTCTCTGGGCAGCCTGTGCCAGTGCTCTGTCACCCTCAGAGTAAAGAAGTTCTTCCTCATATTTAGGTAGAACTGCCTGTGTTGTAGTTTGCGGCCATTGCCCCTTGTCCTGTCTCTGGGCACCACTGAAAAGAGCCTGGCCCATCCTTATGACACCCACCCTTAAGATATTGGTAGACATTGATAAGGTCCCTCAGTCTTCTCTCCAGGCTAAAGGTGCCCAGCTCTCTCAGCCTTTCCTCATCAGGGAGATGCTCCAGTCCCCTCATCATCTTTGCAGCCCTCCAGTGGACCCCCTCCAGTAGTTCCCTGTCTTGAACTGGGGAGCCCAGCACTGGACACAGCACTCCAGATGTGGCCTCAGCATGGCAGAGCAGAGGGGGAGGATCACCTCCCTCCCTCGACCTGCTGGCTACACTCCTCCTTATGCTCCCCAGTATCCCATGGGCTTGCTGGCCCCCAGGGCACACTGCTGGTGCATGGGCAACTTGCTGCCCACCAGAACTCCCAGGTCCTTCTCAGCAGAGCTGCCTTCCAGCACGTCAGCCCCAGCCTGTGCTGGTGCGTGGGGCTGTTCTTCCCCAGGTGAAGGACCCTGCACTTGCCTTTATTGAACTTCCCAATATCTACTTTGAGTGTCGTCTCCTCCTTTTTTGTCAGGGTTGGCAAGTTTAGCTGTGTGATGCTGGGCTATGTATGCCACGATATACCTCAGTGTTAGAGAACTGACCCTAGTCTGTTTTGTTTACTGGTGCAGAAACAGTAAGTTTTTCTTTACTGTGTGGGAGAAAAGACTCCTGGAAGATTTGAGTAGGGGATTTGTCATCTGAGCATCTGTCAACTGGTAATGAAGTCAGGTTAAATATAGAATCCTAAAACACAGATGTGGGAGGGACATAGGTCCACTTCTTAATCAAAATTGAATAGAGTTACACTTGTCTAGGCAGATGCTTCCTTAGGTGCTTCCAAATGTTTCTAAATGTCTTCAGTGGTAAAGATTGCACAGACTCCCTGAGTAACCTATTTTAGAGCTGAATTAGCTGTTGAGATGGGCATTTCCCCCTGTAATTAGCAGTTGATAATCACTTTTCTTCTTCATGTGAAGAAGAAAGTTCTTGGAGGTAAAAGGGTCAGCAGTCTATTGCCAATCGTATGTGCATCCAGGATGGTTTAATTATTATTTTATCTTACCCTGGTAAAAATTCAGAATAAGGGAACTGAAAAGCGAGAAAGAGTTACAAGAAGGAATTGGAAGGATGGCAGCTTGTAATTTGTAGTAGGATCCATGTATTATATAAGATAAAAATAAAACCTGGACAAGGCTGTATTTTGGGGACCTAGTGGCATCATAAAATACTCTTGCTTTTTGCTTTTATGGCTTATTTTGATGTCAGCAGAGCCCTGAGGTATATTTGTAGCCTTGAAATTCACAAACATCTTCTCTTTAAAGCATTTGGTTTTAAAAGGGGTGCATTTGTAAGTGGTAAAAAAAATCTCTCCATTGTGAAATATCAATTATTTGTAAGTGCTTGGATTAATTTATTGGATTTTATGGGTAAAAGAAATGGAAATTGTTTCTTACATTAAAAATTAATATTTTACATCCAGCTGTGTCTGGCTGGGCAATAAATCAGCTTCTTACAATTACTTATTTGTCAGCCAGCATGTTAGTTCAAAAAGCTAGGGAGCTTGCCTGTGGATCCTGCTCTACTTGAAAGGCAGAGAGAGTTCAGGTCAAATCAATTTGAGCCACGGTAATTAAGAACAAGATTGAAGATCTTTCCCCACCTATGTAGTAAGCATCTGGAGTTGCTTTTTAGAATGGATCCACTTTTCAGCAGCAGCAGAAAATACTGTAGATAGATAATACTACTTACGAAGAGCTTTTTTAAATTCTTGAAAGGGTTATATATGAACCAAATACTCAGACTAACCTCTGAATAAACCTGAGTACTTCATATTTGCTAAGCAGGAAAATGTTTTGTCTTTTCAGCTTGTCTATTTACAGCTGAATATCATGTAACCTTCAGAGGATGTATGTACAGAATCTCTTATATAAGCAAATTAAGGCCAGGTAAGGTAGTATCCCATGATCATGAAGAGAACTGAATTGGTAACATGGTACCTGGAATTTTTTTGCCAGTAACCCATACTCTCCCTGACACTGTATGAACATGCATCAGAAGAACATGCACCCCAGGGACCATCCTCAGTACAGATTTTGTGGACTCCTACTTTGGCAGGTAAGAAAGTTCATCTGTGTGATGGGTGCATTCTGCACCTTTTGAATCCAGGGTCAGAAAACAGACATAAGCTCTTTTCACTAGTTTAGATGTAGCAATAATATTTGAGTCGATGCCAACAGAATGAAAATCTAATAGAAAACTAGTATCTTTATCAGGTAAGTGAGGAATGAGACACCAAGATACATTGAAATAGGGAAGAAAAAAAAAAATGACTAATTGCTGCTGATGTCAACAGAAAGTTCCCCTCATGTATTTCTTTAGGGTGTTTTGATTTGGCAAGACAACAGAAAATGTTGTTTAATTTTGATAGAACATGTTTTTGAAGCTTTTTCTTGGCCATCAAAATGAAAAATTAACTGTAACCACAGCTTTAGATTTACAGTGTTCCTAGTGTAGAGTTCTGTCATGACAGGGGAACTAAATTAAGTCAATCACATACCCAAGAAATATAATTAGTTGCACACTCCTCGCACTTGCAATATCTTATTCAATTAGAGGTAAATTAAATAACTGTGGAAATAAGGTCGCTTGAACTTCCACTATATAGGGGAAAGGCAGACCGTTTGAAATCACAGGAGGTGAAGAGAAAGCTCAGACTTCTGGCTTCCCAGACATCTTCCTGTATTAGCATCACCACCTTTCTTCTGCACTGGGATTCTGCTGGTGAAGTGCACGCAGCGCTGGGGACTCAAGGAAACACAGTAGCATGATGCTAAAAACAGGGGGTGCATTAGAAAGCATGTTGCCCACCAGAACACAATGCTACAGAAACTTCCATGTCAACTGACACTATGTCTTATGTCCTGTGCCTCAGCAGCTTGCCTCTTACAAGTGAAGCTATTGCATGCCTCGACATAGATCCCTCTCATACAGCCACTTGTCTCACACAGTACAATTTCTCTACCTAAAACCAGAAATAATATTTGGTACATAATGAAGTTTTGTTGATTGTATAAAACCCTCTGTATTTCTGAGGGTCAGTTGTATTTACGTGTATACAGACAGTCATTTATCAAGCCTGGTATAATGAGAAAAAAGCTGGGTCATGAAACCAGATCATTCCATCACCTACCTGTAAAATAAAGCTAACTTGAATGCATTTGAATGGTTATATATGAACTAATTAGAGACTGAGTGAATGATTTGTGAAGTTGGCGATAAGTAGGCCAAAACAAGGTGGTTACAATAAATTGGCAGTGGTTACCTCAAGGTTTTAACAAAGCTGTGCTGTTCAAATGATAGTATTAGCAAGCAATGAAAGAACTGTGGTTGATCTAATTAAAAACTGTATACTGAGTTATAAAAAGAGAGTGAAAAAGTAAACAAGTGGTAGAGTCTAGATTTATTTGTCATAAACATGGCAGCAATCACAGCATGATGTTGAGAAGTCCAGCACAAGGATTAGGATTCATAAATAAAAAACATCTTCTGCAAGCCTGTGTCGCTTTTGGTATAAATGACAAAGAAATAGCAAGCGTGTTTCTGAGCATATAGCTGCAGACCTAAAGGTCTGATTATGAAGATGATGTAGAGGCATAGTTCTTTGAGACCTCCTCATCAATTTACAAAGTAATGTTCCACAATGGACTGGTTTGTGAGACGGAAGATGAATGACTGAAGCAAAGCGAATTTCATTAGGTGCAAGGGGTGTATGCAGTGGGATCACAGCAAGCATAAACAGCAGGAGCAAGGCAGCAGCCACCAGTGTGTCATGTGCGCTGTGAGCAGAAAAGAATCCCCCTTGGCCATGTCTTAGAACATTATGCCACATGTACTTTGGCATGCCAGCATCATAAGCAGCCATAGTACAGAGAGAAAGGCAGACACCTCTGCTGTGGAAATGGTAAAGGGCATCATCCCATTGACTTCAGTAGCGGCCTGATGATTTTCTATGAAGCTCCAGTTCCTTGCCAATATATGGCCAATTAAACAGATCCAAGAAGATATTAAGTTATGAGGGTTTTGTGTTTGTTTGGTTTTTAACTACAGTTGATTGGAAACCAGGTATTTGAGCTCTAGAAGCTAATTTATACTTTTGGAATTGTCTGAGAATAAAACCACCCAGACAAAAAAAAGTAGAAAAGGACTTTTTTCTTCTTGATATAAATGTACAACTTTTATTGACATTTTAGTGCAGCATTCTCTCCTGCATACATAATATGACCATGCACAATGTGTCTTTGTATAAGATGTCACTCCTTCAAATTTTGTGATCTGCCATATTACCTCAAACTTTCCATTTCCCTACTTCTGCCTCCCAGCCATGCAAATAAGTCAGATGTTTTTAGACCAGATACCAACTTTTTCTGCACTCTTCCTATAGCAATATTATTTCCATCTTCAATGGGGACTGAAAAGAGTATTAACCTTGGGTCTGACCAGCACCAACTTTATCAGCACTTTTGTTTTTTGCGCTTAGTTGGTAATAAAACCAAGTACAGCATTAACTTTTTTTATGGCAGTGATATTGGAGGCCTCCTTTTCTCCATTAGCCCCAAGTATACCATTTTTGTCATTGAACTGAAAAACTGAGCCATTTCTCCCAATATCGCACAGACTCTTCCCTTGTCTCAATAATAACTGACAGTGAAGTACTTTACCCCCACCCCCCAGGTCCAGTCATCCAAACCATCCAAATCTTGCTGAATCTGAACACTTTTTCATCATTATTTTTCTTTATCTCCAAGGGAGTAAGATTGGCTCTAGGTCCTGGTAATGTTGTGCACATTTTACTGTATCACACACAACACTGGGTTTTTTAGAGTTTCCTAACATCCTCTTTCTTCTTTTTTTTTTTTTTTTTTTTATTTTTTTATTTTTTTTTATTTTTATTTTTATTTGCTGGTAATTTTCTGTTCTTTAATGATTTTGACAGGAAAAGTCCAAATTAGAATGAAAATGGAGCGGTCAATTTCAAGAAAGTCTTCATATATTTTATTTTTATATATTACTTATATACATATACATATATCTCTTTAGGGACTGCCTTAAAAATGGTGGGAATACCAACACTGGGAAATAATAACATTATAAAGCCTTCTTCATATTTTGACTGTTCTATCAGCACTGAAGAGCTTTCAGACTACACAGCTGACCTGGACAAGAGACATGCAAGACAAAACAGGTTGGTGCTTTCTGTGCCCTCTTTAAATCTCCTTTTGCCTAAGGCTGTGAGACAGAAAAAGTTTGAACTTTTTTGACATGTATTAAGAGTCTGACTTCCAGTTCAACTAATTCTTCCCTCAATCCTCTCTCACAAGTGGGTGATAACATGGTCTAATACTTAAGCTTTTTTTCACTAAGGTGAGTGGGTTTAAAAGAAAGCTTAAAAATATAGTAAATTGAAATTCATGATTTTTGAAACCAGTAAAATTCCCCAAGAGGATAGAGAAGTGTAAAGGAAAATAAAGTTGGACGCTGGAGGCAAGAACAGCAGGTTTTGAGTATTTAGAGCATGAAAGAAGTTAGTTATATTTAAAGCCAGCTAGAGAAAACAGTTTCTAAAGGGAAGTTAGCAGTGGGAACTAAAGGAGATATCTGTGGTAGCCAGGAAAGGTGCCTGAAGGCCATAGCAGGACAGGGCAGCTGCCTAAGTAATTATGGTTCATCTCAATAGAATCCCTGCATTAAGAAGTAAAGGAAGAAAAGGTACTGACAGTGACAAGGCGACAGCGAGACCTGAAGGATGAAAGGCATCTGTAATTCACTGACAAACTGAACATGCTTTACTTTAAAATTCCTAGCTTACAGCAGACAGGCTCAAAATCTTACGTTAAGGTGACAGAGGGGACCTGAGCGAACTGACGAGGCTGAGGTGCTCCCAAGCTGTGAGGCAAAGTGTGAGAAGTGTGGGTATTCTTCATCCCTGTTTCTCTCCTTTAAAAGCTGTTGATATTAGGGGCTGGTTGTTACCTGCATTCTTAGAAGCATTTTTGGCTCTAGATGCTAGACAGGTATTTGAAAGCATTTTACAGTAGTATATTTAATGATGGGGAATACCACCTGGGAGTCTAAGTGAGACTTCAAACTGCCTGAGCTAATTGGATTGCTATTATTTGAGATAATCTTATTGGGATGTTTGGAAATGAGTTTTACTCTCCATTAAAAGGACAAAGGGCTATGTCTTTAAAGGGCAACACTAATGTATGCACAGAGGGCAAAAAATAATGTTCTCTAAAGCTCTCTATGGGCTTCTGCCAGTTATGACTAATGTTGGTGCAGGTATTAGGAAAACAGGCAAATGTGGTGATGAAGAAAGAATGGAGATTAAAAGAAAAGTGGTTTGAAAGCTCTAGTCATACTACTGTATGAAGAATATATGAGGCCTGTGTAATGAAAATGATAATGTGTTCTGTCATTTTATTTCAGATAATTAGACTGTGATCCTAGAACCTGTTTCTTATGGCTGAAGCTCTGTATCTGGTTACAGTCATCCTGCATTTAGGTTTTATGTTTAGATTGGATATTAGGAAAAAATTCTTCGCTGAAAGGGTTATCAAGCACTGGAACAGGCTGCCCAGGGAAGTGGTTGAGTCACCATCCCTGGAGGTGTTTCAAAGGTGTGTAGATGTGGTGCTTAGGGATATGGTTTAGTGCTGGACTTGGCAGTGCTAGGTTTACGGTTGGACTCAATGACTTTAAAGGTCTTTTCCAACCTAAACGTTTCTATGGTTTTATGATTCTGTGATTTCCTATGGTTTCAGCCCAGGAATTTTTCCTGCTGCCTAGTTTAAGATGCAATGGGTCCAGGCCTGAGGAAACACTGGTGCTGGGATGTTCTCATGGGACACATTGACAGGGTCCAGGCAACATCCTCTGAGTGTTCCCAGCATGCTGCTGCGTGGACTGTTCACGCCTAGGCTGGGACCTGGAGGGTTAATCAAGCCCAGAGAAAGGGGGAAGTTTGACAGGGTCCAGTTAGAAACTATCTCTAATGCCCAACACAAAATTGCTGCCAGGAGATACGGCAGATTCTGGTAGAGAATTGCAACACTGGTCTGCTGTCTTCCTTTTGTAATCATTTCAGACTAAGAAATCCATGTTGCTTGGCTCTCTGCAGAAAAGAAAATGAGGTAGATGCAGGATCCATACAGGAGGCCTAACTTCCGTGCAAATATTTGTCAAAGTGATTCTCTATAAGCAAAGAGCTGGTTTCTATGACTTTTTGGTGGCTATTTCTCTCCAGACTAAAATCTGTCAATCTTGTAATTTATCTTTTAAGTGCTTTCCAAGCATCTTCAGCAGAAATAAACAGGATACCATAACCCTGAGGAACTGAAGATCAGTACCTTCTTGTCAAAGAAAACAGATACAGAGCCATGTGATCTATCTTGCTATCTGAACCAAGCAGATCAACTCACAAAAACTGAGCGCAACTAAGGTGCAGACAAAGAATTGCTTAGTGAATAACTGTGGGTACCAATAAGGAGATTTTGAGCCAGCCTGTGGGAAATGCCTGAAAAGTGGCTGCCATTATTAACCAAAGTATTTGCTCACATGCCTTGCTTTGTTTCTCTTTCTGTCAGATGCCACATTCAGCTGTGTCTGAACTGCTGACACCAGCGAGAACTGTGGCTCTCTATCCGTCTACAAAGATCCATGGGGTATAATTTGGTTATTCAGCTTGATATAGTACAGTCTTAGACAATATATAGACAACTGGTCGTGGTAAGTGATGAATATAAGTGAGAAGAATTTCAGTCTGCAGGTTCAATATAATTAATGAAGTGTTACTAAAGCATTTTAAGAGAAACTGGTTGCTGCATTTACAATGTGCTGTAATGATTTACTTAGAAGTCTCCCTTTAGACTCAGTATACAAGTTACAAATGATGCAAAATGTTGCTGATCAGAGATATTGACAATCGCTCATTGGTATTGACATATACAAGAGTCTCCACTGGTTGCCAGTGCAATTATGAACTGACTTTAAAGACTTGCTTTTGGCCAAAGGCTAAAAGAGGACCTTATTTCTCATCTTATTTCAGAGTTTCTCCTATCTTACTCTTCAGTTGTTTCCTCCAACAGATAATATTGTTTTTTATTAGTAGTAGTATTAGTATTTAATAATGACAATAGATACTGAAAGATTTATTCATTCCTACTTCATCTTCCATCTGTCTGTTAAGGACTGCTCATTCAGCTGGAACAGATTGTGATGACTTCTAAGAGATATTTCCAGTATCACCCCAGTAAAACTTCCTTTCTGCCAATGAGATACTTGGAAATAGGCTCAGGTTTTAGATTTTGAATATGTTCCTCAAAAGAGCCTAAGTGACTGAAGAAAAAAAATCTCACAGACTCTCCCACTGAACTTCAGGGTTCTGATTGAGCCAGCTGGATACCTGGATAGCTAGCCAGATTCTACCTAAGTCTCTACATCCCATGTTTCTTTTGACTATGAATATCTGAAAATATCATGGAAGCCTTGAAAATAAAAGTTAGGAAGAGTCATTATCTTGGAGAGGTTTCTGAAACAAACAAGTAGAAACCAACTCTCTCCATTTAGCTAAGCCAAGATCTAAAAATATATCTCATGCATACAGTGGGTCAGAGAACCACAGTGAAAGCAGCTCTGAAATGTACTGAAGCTAAGGTTAAAAATTTTAGCCAACTGCAGCCTTACCCCTGTGTTCTTGCTTGAGCTTCAGGGCATAAACTCACTGAGTTTTGCTGCTGAGATCTATTTCCTTCTGTTTTGTATGAGTATCAAGAGGGGACTCCTATCAGCTGAGACGCGTTATGCTTGACACAGCCTGAAAGAAAGCATTTGCTCCTTCAGAGTGTGTGACACGCAGCGCTTACACTTCTGCTTTAGAAAGTCTGTTGCTCGTTATAGAAATGTTAAGTTTACTTTCCACTCCGGCTGCTCTGTTTCTGCAGAAAAAAATGATACATCCAACAAGTTATTGTAATGCCTATGGACTAGCACCAATAAACAAATCTCTGTCTCCTTGCGCCTGAAACAGCTGCTGGTGATTACCCTCCTCCCGTGGAAACAGAAACACATCTGGTGTCTGCAGAACAGCGATGAAACAGAAAAGAGAGGAGCCAAAGCAGCCGTCCCAGGTGTACACAGCTGCATCTTCCCAATGCTACTACTTCACCTGAAAGCCATGGTATCACATAAGTAGTGGGTCAGGATGGTGATTAGGAGAAAGAGGAAAATAAAAGGGGACTTTTCCTCCTCTGTGATTGCCATTGTGACTGAACCGTTTGGCTTTTTTTACAGATCTCTATGTGATGTTCACTGCATTCTCCTATGTTCTTTATAGTCATGTTAAAAAAGATGACCAAAGTTAACTGTCTCAAATTATCATGTTTATGATCTTTGAAGAAAATTTCCCTATGTGAAGAAGACAAACATGATATCTGCCATGTATCAGTTCCTCTAATGGCTTATATTATGACTTGTAGAAATAAAGTATTTGAGAAGTTTGCTTTCTGTCTGAAACACTGCCATTTCAATGTTGTTCAACAGTAAAACATATCAAACCAGAAGCCCAAACCCTGTCATTATGAGGTGAGTTTTAAAGAACTGTAAGATCGAAAAAAAAGAAAAAAAAATGTAAAAGGTATGGTGCCCCTATGTTGTTTCATATGTTTTTAGCTTTAGATGGCAGGATTAACGTTTGGAACACCTGAAAATATATGAAAATGAAAGGTGAGATTCTCACCAGTGACCTCATATTGGTGCTGAGTTTCATAAGAAATATAGAGAAGTACTATATATTGTGAAAGAGTGGGCAACATGTTTGTGTACTGTTTTGTATGGCTGGACATGTCATATATTTGTTTGAAATTTTTTTCCTTTTACATTTATGAATTAAAATTAAGCTTTCAAATTCTCCTGAGCAAAAGAAAGAGTTAATTTAAACAAAAAACAACAAAAAAATAAGCCCAAGTGTTGTGTTTTCTTTGGCAATTGGGCCTTTGACATAGGACATCTGCATGAAAAAAACCCTTAATGTTTCTTAAAAAAATCTAATTTCCATTCCAATAGATACTTTGATGAGAAACCATTTTCTGTCATGTGAAGGGAAGATCTGACAGAAGTTGTATGATATTGAAATATATTCTAGCTTGAGCCAAATTCATTAATACAAAATCAATATAGGTTGGATGCTGGTGAGGCTGCATCATCAGCTGGTGAGGCACCATCATTGTGATCTGGTATTAGCTGTAGAGGTATCTAGATGTAAGAGGTTACTAAGAACCAGCTACCAGCAGGGTGGACTGACTTGACTTTACATCTTCATATTCACTTGTTTTTTCATGTCTTCCTTTCCACTTTTCTTTCCCTGTCTATAGCTTGCTTTGCAGTTGTGCCACCATTATTGTTGCTCTTTCTTCTATGCCTAGCTCCTATTCCCATTAAGAAACACTTTTTTCCTTTTTTTTCCTTTTTTTTTGCACTTGGGTGGTGGATAGCCCTGATTTTATTAGATTAACATTTGTTATCATGCCAAACAAAGTGAGCAAGTCAGAAAAAAAGACTTTTCTGCTGTTAATGCCAACTGGGAGAACGATAAGGGTTATCAAGAAGCCTCAAATACAGGAAAGGGAGGAACTATTCCTGTATATCTGCTAACTATACTCCTGCATTTTCCTCTGATTATTTCAGGTCCAAAGTGAGACTGGGTAATAACATACATTGTGATGCCATACAAAACAGAAAAATGTTTTGTTTTCATCAGGTTTGACTTTGGTTCCACAAGTTCTTATTTTAGTTTATACTTTCTTGTATTAACTTTTTGATTTCTTCATTAATGACATGAGGCACAAGCACCCAGCACTATGGCAGAGGAAGAGCTGCCCCTGTCTCAGCACATTGTGAGTTGTTACAGATTTTATTTTTTTAAATTCCTGTTTTCCCTCCAAGTGAATTGCCCAAGCTCCCTCAGCTGAAAATGTGGTAACTGTTGAGGCTGAATGCTTGCAAAAAAAGAGGAATACAGTAGGCTCATACCTTTTCTGAAGAATTTTTATGAGAATCACTTTTTACAAAATTTCCCAATTGATTTCCTATGTTATTACTCCTCTGGCTCCCAATAATGTTATTTAGACAGAGAAATATTCTGACAGCATATCTTCCCATTTACACTTTGCTATAGGCCATTATAGTCTGGGAAAAAAATAGAGTAAAACTTTTCCTTCATGTTGCCTAAAAAAGGCAGTTTAACTAACAGTTGTCCAACATGCATCTGCTAGTATAATGTAAAAATTTTCTACCATGCGAAGCACACAGAAGTGGAACAATTTGATTAATAAATAGGTAAGAATAGTAAAAAAGTAATTTTATATCCACAGTGCAGGCCTGATTACAATGGAATACTTCAGTGTGTTCAAGGAAAGAACTATGAGCAAGCCCCACAGCAACAGCAGCAAGCTCAGCGGACCCATTACCATGACACCAGTGGGTTTTACATCAGTGAGTTAAAAAAAAATAAATCGCTCCTGACCAACCAAATCTAGGTAATCAACTTAGACAAGGTAGTCAATATGTGCTAACTTTAATGACCACAACAGAACTCAACGTGGTAGTAAAGTCTGGGCCAAATTCTGCCTGCTGTGCCGGTGGAAAGTAGTGCCATTAGCTTCAATCATATTGCATATGCAGGAGGCGAATGCATTAGTAGACAACTAATCAGAAGAGCTCCTTGGAGGAGGCAGGAGGTGGCAGATGCCTTGAGGGGCTGCTCTTATTAGCAGCTTGCCCCACTTCTTCCATTCAGTGTATTGGTCGCCTACTGCACCAGAAAAGATTGGAGCTAGGGCCACCTGCTGGTGTAAAAAAAAAGACAGATAATTGCTAGTTACCCATTGATGAAAAGGTCTTCCTCTGTTTGTGCATGTGGGGGGTCCCAGATGTTGATTGTATACAGTGGACCCATATTCTGATTTTGAACCTGTGGTGCCTCAGTGTGAAGTCTTTGGGCACAGCAAACTTTAGTTCCAGGTTTATCATCAGTGTAGGGCAAAGCTTATCTAGTACATTACAACTACTCCTTCCTTGTCATGAATCAGAGATCATAGCAGAGAAATCCCGAACCTGCTCTAACATCCAAAGCCTTGTTTATCTGTAGTTACATCATTTTTCAGCAACAGCAATGAATAACACAGGCCTGCTGGCTTTAGGGAAATTACCAGATTTACATCAGTGTCAGCAAAATTCAGTATGGTCTACGGTGCTCGAACTATGTATTAAGACACTCTTAATGGAACACTTTGATCTGGATATTGGTATCCAACGTGTTAAATTCATCATGAATGGTAAAATTTCACCAAAATTTCACTTCCTATAGAATTTTGGTATGTGGTAGACTGCCAAAAGGATATGCCTTCTGCGGGGCCCTATTAAATAAAACAAATAAGGGCCTAATCCTGCTCGCTTACAAGTGTTGGGGTCTGCAGCAGGTCTGCAGACGAGTTAGTTGACTTTAAGGACTTAGTTGTGTACCTTTAAGACAGCCACAAAAATGTCAAGCATGTAAACAGGATGTGAAAACCCGGAACTTAGAACCGCAGTATACAGGCACATACAGCAACAGCAAAGAGCAAGCAAGAAGAAGACATAGCCTATCAGCATCTGACATGTACTAAGATATATAAGCAATATGTAAAGACAATAAAGAGCCATTTTGGCCATTTTGTCTGAACCCAGCCATGTAGGTATAGTGTTTTTGAGTCTGTCTCGACTTGCACCACCATATACAAGTACTTGTTTATCTGAACAGATGTAGGCACTTATGCCTTATTGCATGACTTGGAGAATGGTAGGGCAATCAACAGAAGGTGGTGACTCCTTTTTTGAGGAATGGAGGTATTGGATGAGAAAGGTACGCTAGGAAAATTGAGAATTGCTGTACCAATGAACCAAGGAAATGTCTCAGGGGCTCAGACACAAGGAACTTGTGAAGGAAAGGAGATATGACTGAGTGATGACTGAGCAACAGCAGTGAACGGTTGGCCTGTCAAAAGAAGGCATGTGTTCAAATCGAAAACAAAGATAAAGGCATTGATTGTTAAACACAGGGTTATGGTAGACATTAAGTAGTGGAATATCTATATAAATGATATTGCCACAACAACAAAAACGTATAAACTTGCCATGAGCAAATTAGGTTGGATATTAAAGTGTTCCCAACCACCAATGTGATGCCTGAGCAGCCATCTCATAAAAGTAGTTGAAGCGAGAAACCGTTTTCAGAGGGAACTTGATAACAGGATTATGTGACGAGGTTACAAGATAAGACTGGCAGTTTGCAATTATCTAGATCCCTTCCAGGCCTATTCCCCCGGGGAGAGAAGAGGAAATCAAAAGCAGTGGCTTACAATGCACTGCAGGTGTGCATGTGGCCCAGCGTATAACCTCAGTTTGCCAAGGCTGGATACTAATCTGACTAATCTAGAAGTGCTATAATGATCCATCCTCCCCATTAGTCCCTACGTAAGCATGTAGCTGTTAAATGAACTGTCCAAAGATATGTATTAATATGCAGCTGATGAATGCAACTACTTGTCCTTCACTGTAACAATGTTCCTACCTCCAAAACAGTCTCATGTTTTAAAGACATCAGAAAGTAATAAATATTAAAAACTCAAGTAAGATGGCAGTGATGCTACTAGAGAGAAGAAAGCATTCAGGAAAGTTTGCAGCTCCTTTGTCTTTTTCAGTTTTTTGTTTGCAGATACTTATCAGCAATTCATCAGCTTGTCAATTTGCCCCATAATCTCCGAGTGCACTAGCTAAAATCTAGCCTAGCACAAGCAAAACTTCCTCCCCAGTTGCTAGGTAACTCCAGTGTCTGTTCATCTGTGGCAGCTGTTATCAGCTGTTCACATCTTTATTTACTTTTCATCTTGGCCATAGTAATGTGATATAACTGGACACAGAGCCTCCAACATTTAAGAGACCTTGAACAGTTACCAGTGCTGCAGTCCATCTTCCCATCTAACATGGGCTTCCCTCTGCACAAATGTATGCGCCATTCAGCTCAAGTTAGAAGGAGGTTTCAGCTCTCATCTTTGTTTGGTTCTGTGCATATTTTAAGACTACTTTGAAGCTTGAATGGGAACCACTCTATGTGAGATTTGATTCTCTAGCACAATGAATCACTTTGTAATAACATTTAAATTCAGCCTTCTAATTCCGGGGAAGGAAACAAACAAGGAAGCACACAAATGGACAAAAGCCCATCCCCAGGAACTAGGGACCACAAACTCATCAGTATCTGCTATAAGAAACAGCAAAGCTACATAATTATTTTCAGAACTTTTAGAAAAACCTTACCAAAACAAACTACTTCATATGCTGCTCCTTTGGGAGAAGATGAAAAGACAGAAAAAATATGCATAGCCGTGTTGCTTACTGCACTATTAGGAATTCCAGTGAGAAAGGTGACATAAAATTCTATGCAAAACAAAAGAATAGAAGAGCAACTGACTTTATTTTGTTGAACTACAGTAGCTTCCAGAAGGAAACACCTATTTCACACATGACAGTGAAACATCCTAATCCTGAAATAATTGCTTTAACTACAAATCTAGGGACAATGTGAGGGTATAACAAAAAGTTGGAGCAGAAGTTCAAGGCTAGACGTAGATAACTGTGGGAGGCGAACTAGGAAATTATCAGAGTGTATCAGCTACCTAACCAAGACTCCAAGGGCTGGGGAAATCAGTTTTGACACAACATTGCTCACATTACTGTCTGCCAGAGGAAGGTTAGTTGGTAGTGTCTTCTACACAGAGGGATCTAAATATGTCTAGCTGTCTATATATCTGCCTCTCTAGTTGAGACATCTGCCAACTGAACACATACATAATTTATTTAATTATTTATTACGGAAGAAATAAGGAGGCAAAGTCAGAATGCTTCTGGTTGGAAAGCATCTGCAGCTGTCCAGTCACCAGTAGATGACCCTTTGCTTTACCTAGAGAGCAGATGTACGATATTTGATAGACTTCCTTCACAGACTTTCTTGGCAAGCAGGAAAACATTATGAACTTCAGCAGGATTCATTAAAATAGTTTTAAAATCAATGAATCCACTGATCTAAATATACAAATAATAGAGAAAGATTTTACAAGTGGTTTCCTACAATGTGTTCTGAGTGATAATAAAACACCACTCTTGAAGTGCTTCATCAATTACTTACTATAGTCAATAGGCTGAATTTCCATCATAAACAGCCTTCTCTATGGAAAATGCACAAATAAAAAGCTCTAGATAAATAAACACTCCAGGATGCCATATATAGCCAGACCCTGTTAGCTGGTGCTGGTAGTTCTCTCTGTATCTTTTGATATTTAAATCTACCCAACTTCCCCTTTTCACACTGCTTTACTTGAAAAGCTGTAATGTTCTTAAGTTTTTCATTAAAGATGCTACACATAAGAACACCTTGAACTTCTGTTTATTTCAAGGTCTTGAAGCTATATACAGAACTCACAGTATATTTGGAAAGTATTTCCACATGATATTATTCCCTTCTTGATGGGAAAAACTGATATCTTGGAGAAAATCTGTATGTTTGACCTTCAGACCATCCATCCATGAAATTCAGGTTTGCCCTCTGACAAGGTGGTGTATGTGATATCATCTGGTTTTTTGTTTATGATATGTCAGAGATGAGCATGGAACATTAGATGTGTAACAGCATACAAGGTATTTTGTTTTCTTGAGCCATGATTTTATCAGGTGATTGAGGCCTCCCTGGAAGAAGCTATGCCCACTAAGTCTACTGGGGTTGTTCTTCAACCAATGGTTTCTTTAACCA
This sequence comes from Falco naumanni, assembly GCF_017639655.2. Classification (NCBI taxonomy): domain Eukaryota; kingdom Metazoa; phylum Chordata; class Aves; order Falconiformes; family Falconidae; genus Falco; species Falco naumanni. The sequence goes on along the minus strand of NC_054059.1, from coordinate 36,056,163 downwards.
TTCATTCTCACTTTGATTTCCATCTACCTTATACACTGAATAAGATTGGAAATAAATCTGTGATAAAAAAATCAACATCAAAGACACGAAACTCGGAATTAGGTTGGATGAGTAATCTTAGAAATACAGTTTCAAATTTCTGGGGTACTTGCCTTTGTATCCTTGACATACTGTTGGTGCAGTGTTCTTTTAGTCATGCACATACTTGACCATCAATGTACAGTGTATCAGAGGGCAAAGAAGACAAGGAACACCTTTGCTTGTGAAGGGACAAAATTTAGTGGGTCCTGGAGAAAGATTAAGTTTGTCTGTGCTTTGAATGATAGCATATTACCTTTAAATAGCAGACTGGGGTTGATAAATCATACCCAGATTACCTTCTGTAGCTCTCCAAGTTAAATGTTATACCAGAAATGACAAGTTTCATCTAAGGCCCTTTCCCACTGCTTTACAGAACAATGATCCCCATTGCTACTTCTTTTTCTTACAATCTTTTATTTCCCATGACCCACTTTCAGCAACAGGGCAAACCTGTGTTTGAGATTATGTTCTTCTTTTGGGTGATAAGAGCCCCCAGAGGCTGAGAAAGGACTAGAGTTTAGCTCTTACGTGTTGTGGAACACTTTAATCACCAACAAATTAGATGGAAGATTCTTTGTTTGCCTGATTTGGAGTTGAACTCAGTGCTCTGTATGTGTATTAAGGATAATTTGTGTAGGACTAGGTAGTGTTTAGGTGATTTCCAGCTGCTGCAGAGCTGCATTACAATATACACACCAGTACAGCTCATACTGGGGAAAGAAGTTGAGGTTCAGATGTCTTGTGAAACATATAATCTAATAGAGATGGTAAGTACCACTACAGCCAGGTTGCCTCTGACAGTAAGTGAGCAGAACTTGCTCTCTACAACTAATGTACTTAAATTCCATTTTAGATTATTTTGATAGTGGAAGGTATGAATAGAGACCCAAATGATTTGTAGGAAAGAAAACATGGCAGAGGTTAGGTGCTCATTCAGAGACTCATGCATCCAGTCCAGAAGGATGAAAAAGAACATACTAAGTGAGAAAATGAGATGGAGCGCAGTTTTGTCTTCTTAGGAAAGAAGTAAGAATAAATTATTTTCACCTGTACTGAATGACGTGCCTTTAGATCCGTGAAAAGAAGTGGGTTGCACTCTGGCTAAACAGAGTAAAGCTTGTAAGTGTTTAACATCACAGGAAAGAAAGAAGTAAACAAGACAAGTCTGGTGGCTATCTTTCCTGGTAATACCTAGGAGAAAGTCATGCTTTCTCTTGTGTGAACTCACAGCAATTTGTCATACACAGCTTCATGGAAAAGAAATATACTGAGAGCTTTTAAGTACTCTTACTTAATATTGTCTCTGATTCATTAATTCCCTGAGCTACAAATCACTGGAGGCCAGGATAATTTTGGGTAGGTGTTACTGTATGTGTTTTGTGGCTTCTCTGCCATTTGCTATTGGTCATTTTGAAGACCAGATGTTGGGCACTGCCTGACCTATTGGTTTTGTTCTTGTGTTCTCAAGTTAATGTAAACCATCTAAAAGAGTGTAGTCTAAACTAATCTTCTGGGCTCTATTTGCTTAAAGGGGGAAGGCCGGGTTCTCCAAGAGACTTATGCTACCTTAGCACTTTTTCAAGGACAAAAGAGTCACTCTCTGGTACCACTATCCTATCCTATTGACAAGGGAAAGAAATAAATAACTAGTTTAAATTGGTCATTTAAGTTCCAGGTAGATAAATTCAGGCAAAGTGACTCCTACTTTTAGTGACTGGTGAAGTTGGTTCACTGGTCTAATTTTCATCTTGCTGTAAACAAGAGAAAAAGGCTACGCAAGACTGTTTCTTCTCCCTTTGACATATAATGCTAAGATTCTCCTGATGATGCCCTGCTACAAATCACTTTGCTTTTCTCACCCATCGTTCACAGACAGACACTTATCTTCACCAAATGCACATTAACTACTTCTGTGGGTTTATCTGCTCTGTCTCCTGAGGACCAGCATTGCACCTGTTTCTTTTTTTTGCATTAGCTGCCTTCTCTTTAAGAGCCTTAATGGATGTTCTATTAAAACTCACTCTCTCCTTTGTTCTGGTGAGTGGGATTTTTTCTCCCCCCAATGGCTGAGAAAAGTCTAATAAAAAATGTAGTACTCTTCGGGCAGAGGAATCTCAGCCAACCAGTACTTCAGGCTGTTATTGACAGTAGAACTTTGGAAATTTAGTTAACAACATCTCCACTTCTTTGGGTGGAAGATGGTCTTTTCCTCTGCCATTGCAAGTCCCAGTGAAAGATTTTTGGGTTTGAAAGGAGTATGAATAGATTTACACATCATATCATTGAAGAATTCTCTGTATTTGCAACTGTAAATAAAACAATGAGAGTCTAATGCCATTGCTTCATTGTATCAATGTACAGTTAGATAGTAATATACTTAAAGAGAAGACTTGTAACGGAAATGAAGCCTTGAACTTTGTGCACCACAATAAAAAAATGTAATCTCATGTATTTTCTCTAAAAGATTAATTGACCTTATATCAGATTTCCCATTTTCTCACCAGCCTCATATTTCTTTAAATGTATGTTAAAAGTCAATGAAGATTCCTAAACTCACATTCACCAGAAGCTGGCACTTGGGTCTTCAGTTAGGTATACAGATATCACAGGCTTTTTTATGAATCTGAAGAACACATTCACACTGATCTTTCTTTGCAAAAATGTGCCACAACAGAAATCCACAAATGTTGGTGATCAGTCAGCTATACTGTTGAGTCTTAAACTGATCGAAGAGAGGAAAGTGGCACACTTTTGTATTTGTCTTGAAGACATTATCTTTGTTTTTTCACTACTGTTAACAGGTAACATCTGAAAATGTTGAGTGTCAGTCTCAAATATTGACTCTTCATTATGTAATAAAATGGAATACTGGAAATATTGTCATATCTTAGGTTGCTGAAGCTACTTGAATCAACATCATGCTCAAGTAGAGTGTCTGCCCTGTGGTTATCACACTGCCTGCCTCTACTGTGATAAAACACCAAAAAAACCAAACAAAACAGTGATGGTTTTTTTAGTTTGTATCTAGCAAATAGATAATCTGCAAGGGGAAAGGGAGACAGAATAAATATATGCTTAGAGAAAGTACTTAATATGGGGAGCAATCCACTTCCAGCTATTTTAGTGAATGCAAGTATCATCTGGGAACTTTGTAAAACATCTTTTTCAAAGTACACAAATCCATAGGGTCCTGATGTTCGGAATCACATGAATCACAATCCATCAGGAAAAGAAGATGATGACAAACAGCACTCAAAAAGACTACTTTAAGTAATACTTTTCAAAAATATTAATTTGAAAATTTTGATCAAAACCTGACTTAAGCAATGGGCTGTGAGCCCAGGTTAATATTCTCTGGGTGCTCCTTTCTTCTGTAGCCTTCTTGAGATCTTACTCAGAAATCAGAAATGGATTCATAGGGCAATAAAATTACTAGCCTTGGTTTCCTCCTCACAAGGCTTAACAAGCACGTTTCCATTAACCTCTTCTTGTAGGTGTCTTAAGGTCCTAATGGCTTGTCAGCTCTGCATAGACACTCTCCAGTTTCTTAACAATCTTCTTGAACTGGGGGGCCCAACCCAGTACTAACCCTGCTGTCTACATTTCAGCTTTCCTCTTGATCCCAAATTCAGGCTTCTGAAGCCTGCATCTACAATCCTGTGCACAACGGCTCTTCCTTGTTTGCAAGCAGCACAAGAAGTTGAACATTGCTGGTAGCACTGGCATAGAGAAATTGCCACTGTTGCTCTTCCCTCCTTCCTCCCTAAACTCAAGTTTCAGGCATTTGGCAGACAAGCATCTCAGTGTTTTTGAAGAACTCTCACTGCCACAGTCTTGGCTCAAACAAGTTAAGTTTATTATGTCTGATTCCTGAAAGCTTTCTGGAACTCCTCCACTGGAGCTACACCGCTGAGCAAGGCTGAGATACTGTTTTGGCACAAAAACTCTTCAGTGGCATAGAATCATTGTGTTAAAGAAAAATTCTCCTCCTTTAGTGAAGTATGAAAATGCTTTGTCCCATTGGATTTCATTAGCTTATCTTTGCTACTAAAGGGTTTGAATTGCTGCAAATTTAAGTACTGGTATTTAATCTTCTGCTTTTCTCTCAATGAGTGTGCTAAAAAAGAACCTAAACTTTTACAGGCTTTCTCTCTTTCCTCAAGCAAAGTTCTAATTGTGTCATCATTCTCACCAAAACGGTCTTGGTAACCATGCTTATACAGTGCTGGAGCTTGGGGATACTGTTTATTACACAAAATTTTCCAGGAAACTCATTAGAACTTACAAGTTAACTTTCTAGTAACTGTGTGAAATGGATCGAGTGTGAATGTGTTAAAATGAGTCATGAATACAAGCTGAAGGATGTTGTGTGATTATGTAGTGACTTCAGACCCTATGAACCTGGCAGTGAGGAAACCTAGGACTTCTCTGGTAAGCATAAAGCATTTTGCAGACTAGTGTACCCTGAACTCTCTATCTTTCTGACATATTTTCATTGTGTCTTTAAAGTGGTGACATTGCGGGGACACCAAGTCTTTATGCTCTTTGTCTGAAATGTACCTGGATCCGCCTCATATTTACCAGCCTCCTTCAGACCATCTTACTGGTCTGTACGGTATCATTGTGCAGAAAAACATGCTGAATATTTCCACAAATTAATTTTTCTTAGAATTAGAAATATGCATCCTGACCAAAGGTAAAGGATTATTGGTAATATTTTCAACAATTAAATGAAAGGGAAGAATAATCTGGGAATATTACAGTGCTTTTGGAAATACAGTTGTTAATGGAGAGCCTCCTCAGCTCCATAGGTTGTCCTTATCTCTACACAGAGATGATAGCCATCACCATAAATCAAGAAATATAGTTCTCAGATACATAAATTGAAATTTATAGAAGTGTTAACTTACAATTAGCTCATGATTGCTCCATTTCTGTGAAATCAAAGGAATATTAATCTGGCAATGTATTGGGTTTGCATGGCAAGGTTTTGGTTGTGGGGGAGCTATTAGGGGTGTCTTCTGTGAGAAGATGCTAGAAGCTTCCACCATGTCCCACAGAACCAGTGCCAGCAGGCTACAAATGGACCTACCACTGGCCAAGGCCAAGCCCAGCAGCAACAGTGGTAGCACCTCTGGGGGAGTGTATTAAGAAGGGGGGAGGGGGAATAAAATTATGCAAGATGGAGAGAGGAGTGAGAATATGCAACAGAAACATCTCTGCAGCCCCCAGGCCAGGGCAGGAGGAGGCAGCGGGGCAGGCTGTGCCCCCAGCCCACGGAGCCCCCGGGGGGCAGCTCCCCCCCCCGCAGCCCGGCAGGGCCCCACGCCGGGGCAGGGGGTGCCCGAGGGAGGCTGTGACCCGCGGGCAGCCCGCGCTGGAGCAGCTCCGGGCAGGGCCCGCGGCCCCGCGGGGAGAGGAGCCCGGGCCGGGGCCGGGCTGCGGGCAGGGCCGGTGCCCCCGCGAGGACCCGCGCCGGGGCCGGCCGGGCCTGAGGGGCTGCGCCCCGCGGGGGGACCCACGGCGGGGCCGGGCGTGGGGAACCGCAGCCCGGCAGGGCCCCAGGCTGGGGCAGCCCGTGGAGGGCCCCCTGCCCTGGCAGGGCCCCGCGCTGGGGCAGGGCAGGCTGTGAGGAGCCTCCCCCGGAGGGGCAGGAGCGGCAGGGACAGCGCGGCAGGGACTGACCCAGCCCCGGGCCCGCCCGGCGCCGCGGCAGGGGAGCGGGGAGGGACCGCGGGGGGAGCTGGGCAGGGAGGGGTGGCGGGACGGTGCTTTGAGATTTGGTTTTATTTCTCGCTGGCCTACTCTGGTCTGACTGGCAATAAATTAATTTCCCCAGTCGAGTCTGTTTTGCCCGTGACAGTAACTGGTGAGCCATCTCCCCCTGTCCTGATCCCAACCCAGGAGCCTCTCGTTATATTTTCTCCCCGTGCCCGACTGAGGAGGGGAAGGACAGAGCAGCTTTGGTGGGCACCTGGTGTCCAGCCCGGGTCAACGCACCACAGGCAGCTAGAGAAAAAAGAATAAGCTGATTCCCACCACCCCCACCCCCACCCCCACACACACCGCCCCACCCCCCCTAAATATATTTGAGTATGAATGTATTCAGGCTGTCTGTAAATAAGTAATGTCTTTGTTGTGTGTATACTGTATATCTGTTCATGAATTTAATAAAATTTATAGGGAGCAAAACAAAATTTAATCAGAATAAACTGTTCTCTGATTTTTCAGTATTTATTTATTAAATAGTTGCTAAGATTCATCATTAGTATAGTATTACAATGAACTAAATAATCAAAGATTCAAACAAGATAGGTGATGTTTATAATAGTGTTAATGAGTTATGTTGTATATCAAGTGTAACCCAGCTGGATATATGCCTTTTTGCTACATTTAAAAAAAAAATGTAACATTTTACATTCATGTTTTAAAATTTTACAAAGATTTTGCATTTTGATGAAATATAACAAAAAGGAATGGGCCAAATATGCTCCTTTGGGTGACTTGGTTGTTTTTTCTTGAGATAAGTTGATTTTGGCCTCATTTATTTGTTCATTTTAATGTACCTTATATAAAGAGTGTAGTTCTACTTGTTTACCTAGGTCTCTTTTTTTCTGCTTCCTGAGTTCCAGCTGTTGTCAGGGGATTGATCTCACCAACAGAGAAAATTTTCTTTTTTAATGATAAATAGATGTGACATTTTACCTTGAAAAAGACGTAAAACATTTTAAAGCTTTTGAAATCGTTTAGGTTGTTGAAAGTCCTCAGCTACCAATCAATAATAGGTGAGAGTGACTAGCTTAAAGCAAAAGGCACTTGGAATAGTCTTGGTCCTGCTATGACCATAGGTGTTAGCGGCTTAGTTTAAGTTCTGTATGTCAGAGTCCCCTAGTGAACAACTGAAGATTAATTGCAGGTGTCGACATCTTAAATAAAAGACAGTTGATGCAGCCTATTGTCTTTAGTTAAGTACCTACTGGGTTATACCTTTTCCTATGCATTTCTTCAGCTTCTTAGAATACCTTTTGTGGCTTACCAGTGTACATACTGTTTTCTAGATTTTATGCTGTCCTTTGAAATTCATTCTAATGTTGGATGCTATGTGACAGAGCCTCTAAAGGTTGCAATAGTTTCAAAACTTCTCCCCTGCCCAAGGACCACCTGGGAAAAAAAACAGTTTGTAGCAAAAGTTCTGCTAGAAGATGGAAGGGGGAAGCAACCCAGCACCATGAAACAGTAGGGTGCAGGTAGGCAACTTGTCAAAGAGATACACAGGGTGGAGCTCATGTGGCTTTGGAAGTATTTCTTACTGATCCACACGGAGCCACCTGAACGTTGACTCCTACACCTAGAAATAACCTGGGCAGGACCAGGGCATAAGCAAGGTGCAAGGACCTGGTATTCCAGACTCTTTTCATGGGATTTGTTCATTACCCAGCTGTATTTGCTGGGCCATAGCACTTTTTTGCAGGTACTTTTTGCAGGTTAACATCAGAAAAATAAAACACCTTTTTAATACTGCTGGTAATACTTTACTGGCTTATACTTAGTTATAAAGATGCAAAATTGTGTTGATAAACATGTATGCAAGTTTCAGGTTGCAGTTTTTTAAAGGAACTTTAAGAAAGATTTTGTAATTGCTTTTGAAATACTATCAATAAGCATGTTTGCATAAAATAAAACTTGGGGAAGTAATGTAGTGTTAGTGATGCTCTATATCATGTATACATAGAAGGAGACGTACCTCTTTTAACTCTAAGTGCTCAATACAGTTAGAATCATAGAACCATTGAATCTTTAAACTTGGAAAAGATCTTTAAGATCATTGAGTCCAACCATAAACTTAATACTGCCAAGGCCACCAATAAACTATGTCCCTAGGAGCCACATCTACACATCTAACCACCTCCAGGCATGGTGACTGATCCATTTCCCCGGGCAGGCTGTTTCTTAAACATAGGCACCTATGGCAACTGAGACACCCAAAAATCCTCTGCCTGATTTCCAGATGCTGTTCCAGGTGTGCTGAGGTCTCCTACAAGTCCTGTACCCTATCTTCCAGATCCACGCAGCTGGCTCAGACACTGCTGAAGGATTCAAATGTCTTTGAATACCCTTGTTTAAACAAGTGAACGGAAATCTCTGTGAAAACTGTCTACCCTTAACTTTTTAGCTAAGAACTTTCAACGGATAATACACAGAAATAGGGTACTTGTGGGGTAATTTTCTCATGTCGTCTTGAGAGGAGTCCAAAATAAGGAGGAGTATCTGAAGATCCTTGTGTTTACTGATGATAGAGAAAGCCTTACACTCCTAGTCACCTAAACCAACTGCAGCCATCTCCAGTGCCCAACATGTCCATCTGAGCTGGTCACTCCAGAGTCCATTAACAGCCACTGAAGAGAAATGGGCACTTCTAAGAAGAGATTGGTTTTACCTATTTTTTACTGTCTAGATGACATGAAGCAATATAATCCCACACTAGATACTTAATTTTAAAAATCCTTTAAAGTTAGGTGAAAGGAATCCTAGATATACTGTTTTCAAGAGAAAAAAACTTTTCTCCGTTGGCAGATACATCTCCCACTGGTTGAGCTCAGTAAAGGAAAAATGCAGATTCAAGCCCCCATATTACACTGATTACATACTATTTACATAATGAAGTTTTAATAATAATTTTACTAACTGTAAATTCTGAATGTATAAGTAGGATGTTGTATGATCTGTATCACAGCTTTGTGTACAAGGGTGAGTTTCACCTGGTGGATGAAATCTTCATTATACAGCTCCACACCACTGTGGGATGAGAATTATATAATTAATGGTGAGCACTCAAATCCTAAATTGTAGCCATGGATGCACACCTGCCATGCAGTAATGGGAGTGAATTTTCTCTTAGCATGCACGTATGGGCTAATGTGGAGCACACTGTGAATTTTTCTCTTCCCATTGGCTATGAGAAAAGGAGGGTGGAAAAAAAGTGATGCCTTTATTGCGATTTTTACTAGTACTAGTCTTCATCTGCCTTCTTAATTAGTCCTGCTGTGTGGCTGAGACTCCACATAGGCTGTCATGCCACAGTGAAGAACTATATATTATAATACAGCAATTATATTATTTAGCCTCACACTTTCCTGCACGAATGAATGGTTCTACCTTGCATGGTAGAAGCATTTGTATTTGTATTTGGCAAATATGTGGCTGCTGTTTTTACAGACTGAATCTTACCTGTTTCAGTAGGGTTGGTCTGTTGTGTTTTCCAGTGTCTCCAGGTGACACAGCCATGAGTGGAATAACAAAAGTCAAAAGGAAGTGGTTACTGAACTCAAATAATTTTTATAATGATGCTTTTTTATACCATACTTTTAGGATTTAAGTTCCTGGTGGGAGGAGAAAATATTAAAAAATGGAATTAAATTTTTGAAGCTGAGGCTTTATTTCTAAAGTTTGGGTGTTTCTGCCAAGGTTATTGGGACGTTTTTCTGGATATGTCCTCCGAACTCTGTCACTTCCAATGGTGTCAAATATGAATGGAATATCTAAATATTACTATTATTTCTGATTTTCACCTACTGCATTTTTTGCATGGAATTTATGGGTCCATTATTGCCACTGATGGCACAGATCTTATTTTTTATCTGGCATATTATGGTATGTAATTTCAGACCTAGACAGTCTCATATTCATTGTTAAAATGTTATTGTCCAGCTGCTGAGCCAAACCCTTCCATAAACTTTGGCATTTGGCTTCATGGTTGAGTATCTGAACAGCCACTAAAGAATTATGCACATCGAGCATTCATAAAGCTATGCAATAAAGTTTATCAGAAAGTCACAGTTAACTTTTTTTTATCAAAACTGGCTAAATAAAGGTTTCAACCTGAGCAATATTCTTATGGGATCACTGAAGTCTTTTACTGGCTTCAGAAAGTCAGGTTTATTCCGTGTGACTGTCAGTCACATGTATCCATGTATGTTAGCACAGGATTTGTGTTTTTATTTTAAATTACTTTTTTTCCCCACTAGGAGAAACTAGGACATCACATATCTTCCTAAAACACAAAGAAAGGGAAGAGAGCGAGCTCTAGTTCATATACATAGCAACCTTGCACTGAGACTATCTGCTTCAGAGTATTACAGGTTTCTGTCCTTTTTCATTTCTCTTTAAACTATTCATTAATTTTCTGATTCTCCAGATTCCTTGGGATTATGTGTGAAGCTCTGTTTTATTGCATCTATAACAATATACTACAAAAGGGTGAAGGTTGTCAATTCAATGTTAAATATCATATTGGGTTACAAATATTCTTCCTTCATTCTGCTTCAAAATCTATGCTTTCCTCTGTTCTTTTCAAACTATTCAAGTTGCAACACTCTTCTTTTACTTGGCTGCATCCTCAACACACCATCCATCTACCAGAAATGAGATACTAATGTGACATAAAAAAGAAGATTTAATCATATCAGAAAGATGTACAAAAGTCTAAACTGCTAAATTATGTGTTCTTATCATGTCATATTATAGGCCTTATCCTCTGTCCATCTTTAGGTATAAGAATTCATTGAATCATCTCTAAAACGATGACAGTAAATGTGAATACTCTAAAAATAACATTATCTGCCTGTAGAAGCATAATTCAATGTAACATTTCAGTGAATTTAGTTTAAGTAACATTTTAAATGTAAAAATGTGACTTTTAAAAACACTGAAATATTTGACATTTTTCCCCACCTTTCTAAGATCTTATAAATAAGATGTTTCATTTTCTTTGGTTTTATCTCTCTGGTTTAATTAATTTCTTTAGCTTAATCCTTCACTTTCGAACATCCTTTAAAAACAAAACTATTTCATTTTAATGTTAGCATACACTATTTCAGTCTGCTTTAAATTAATCTCCTATGAATGTTCCAGTCTGTGTAAAATTTCAAAACTTTTTATTTGATTCTGAATAAAAATGACAGTTTTTCAACTTTTAAAAAGTACAAGAAGACTGTAAATTTAACTTTTTTATCCCACTCCTTTTTTGTGTGTTGTAATTAAAGGGTTACCATCTTTTCAATGGGTTTCTTTTTCCATACTGTTTCCTACTATCAAGTAGTCCAGAATGACTAGGAAGTATTAGACATCCATCTACTGGGTGTCTGTAATCAGGTGAGGTGAAATTCATCCAGTTCCTGTAGGAACTGGAAGACGTCAAGTCTGTTGCCTCATATGGAGGTACGGGAGAAGCCTGTGGTATGACAGACCAGAACGTAGTCAGTGAATTTGACTTCTGTTCTCTCTTAGACAGAATTTGTAGATTTGGTTGTGGGATCCACCCAGCTTTCTTAGCCAGAGGCCATCACTAGCAGAAGGAAGCTTCCATGGAAGAAACAGGTTAAATATATAGACTTTCACGGCCTCAAATATACACCTTGGGAGAGCTCCTTAAAAGGCATAAGGATTTGTGATGGAGCCAGGCCATCAAATGACAGGCAGAAAGGGGCTGTAGAAAATTACTGAAGAGCTAGTAGGCATAGTGAGGAGCTGTCTAAAAGGTTACGGAAGGACCTGTTTTATTTTGTGCCCTTGTGCTAAATCACATGGTCTTAACCTGTTAATATGGATTTGCCTGAACCATACTGACAGACATTTGTAGAGGAATGAAGCTGGGTTAATTAGCATTGATAATATACAACTGTGGGCTGGCTTCAGAGGTGACAGGTTGGCTGATGTAGATAAGGTGCAGGTGTAGCTGGTCCTGTTAAGTGGTTGAGAGCCAATGAAGTGAGGGCAGCCAAGGAAGAAGCAAGAGAAGAGAGTGTGCTCTGGATGAGAGGTAAGGAGAGAGCAGCAGAGGGACTGGCATAAAGTGTGTGTTGGTATGAGATGGTAAAAGACCTTGTTGCAGCTTGATAGTTTGGAGAGTGCTGTGACAGACATTTGCAAGGGATCCAGCCTCTGGGAATCTGTGGGGGGGTCATCAGCACAAGGTCACAGTTTTCTCCACCAGGTATCCATGTAGTATGTTTGATGACTGAATCCCTCATTTAGCCCACAAAAGAGACTGCAAAAGTCTCTTCCATTCCTCCACTGTTTCCACCTGTACAGAATCCTTCAGGTACTTGCATTTAAACATAAAAATAACTTGAGAGGAACCTTATTTTGTTTCTTTACCATTTCAATGTGCTTTTTTTTTTCTAAGAAAGGAATTAACTGATTTCATATGGATCATAAGGATGAAAAATAGAAAAAGTATGGGGGGGGGTGTTTGTGTGTGTGTGTGTGAGAGATACAGAAGACTGAATACTAAATAAGTATGTATGCAATGCTGTAGGGTGACATGTGACTGCAAATCAATTCCAAGTAAGTGGTACAGTGCTTAATGTCACAGGTTACTGGTGCACGCGTTCTTCCATGGTCATAACATTTTGTTCATACAACTTCCATTTGCTATGTGTATCTATCAGCTAAGCATCCAGTAAAGACTGCTATTTAAATTGCTTTTCTCTTTTGCTGGTCAGTGGGCCCTAATGACCTAAGGGCAGAGGATCCACACAGTGCTCTGTATTTTTTGTTGTAATTGTATATATGAAAGCCCCCATGTTAAAAAGAAACATTTCACTTTCTCTATGTAAGATAACATGCAGCCTTCACTGGCACAAAAAATAATTGCTTTAGGGGCCTGATCCTGCAAATGTTAAACCTTGCTGGGGATGAGGTCAGTGCTTGTCATTCTTCTCTAGCTCCAGTGCCTAGCACCTCTCACGGTCAGCTGGTGACACTGTTAAGGAACACTGAGCATTGCTTTCCAAAAAGGAAAAGGATGGTGTTATTTACCAGATCCTTAACAACTTGCTTAATATGCTTATGATATTACTTATTATGAAACCCATTCCAATTGCTGAAAAAATTTAGGTAGGCAGAATGCAATTTCTCAAATTGGAATTTGGCCAAGACACTGGGGATATACTCTTGTTACAAGGGCAATGACATATTTAATCCTGCCTGAAGACAACAATCCTTTGTAATAGCTACTTCCTAACATTTTTTTCCAACGCTGCTTTTGAAAATGCTCCTCAGTAGCGCCCCAATTATAAACAAATACAAGATCAAAATTGAAAACAAACAAAAAAATGGAGGTTTATAATTTCACAGTTTGGTTATATGAATATATTTTTCTTGCATAGCACCTGGCTCGTGTTGTGTTCCCTACCCTATTGTGAGGTAGTAGTTATCCAGTAGGTTGAAGGTCAGAACGTTGTTTGTGGGAAATCATATTTAGAGTGTGTTTTATTTTCTGAAATAAAGAGAACATGTAGAACCTTCTAACACAATGAGAGGCTCAAGGGGCTGGGGGGGGAGGGGTAGTTTTCCAGGTATCTGGAGGAAAGCAAAAATTTCATGTTCATGAGTCAAATACTTTGCTGAAATTAAGTTGATTATGTACAGACCATTCTCTGTGTCTGCCTGAATCTGCAGAGCCATATGAGGATAAAAACTCTAAGTCACTCATATTTCTATTTTTCCCAGGTTTTGAGTTAGTGCTGAACAACATTTCTGAAAATGGACTTTTATTTTTGCCTGCTGGCACATGTTGTTTAACTTGGGTTGGCTCAGCCATAGCCTGTGAGCTCCAGGTCTCTCCAGTTTCAGAAATGGCTCCAACTGGACTTGTTTTACCTTGGGCTTGGACAGGAGCAGAAAAGCATTGCTGTTGCTACAATGTCATTTTTGTATAGTTGTATCTCTTCCATTCCTTCTTTCATGGTATTGACACTGAAAGCACAACAGGACCTTTCCAGTCCCCAAGGGATTGGGCAGTCACCTATATTAGTAAAACAAGAATATTGATGTATTTGGTCTTTTGTATCTTTCAGTGTTTAGCTATTCAATATATCGATGTCGCCTTACAAAGGGCTGTGGGCCAAAAATAACCCCCCCACATAATGAATTTCAGTTCTAGTTGGAAAAACAATTGGACAGCTATGATGAATCAGCTCCTATAAAAAGAGAAAATACTGTAACTTTAGGATTGTCTCCAGATCAGACACAGCATTGCCGCTCTGAGAAAGCTGTGAGCTGGTGAGGTATTTTGGGGGATACTGACACATAAATAAATCCACTGAGTGTTGTCCTCTGCTCTGGACCTCTTGCTGTTAGAACTGCCATATGACAGAGCTCTCCAAACAGAGACACAGAAATCAGCAAACTGCTGCTAAGTTGCAAGCTGCTGAGTTTATTTGGGGTAGAACTGGGTCTAACAAAAACAAGTCCTGCAGTCTGTGTCCATCATCCACCTGACTCAAGGAAATAATTTTTGTGCTCTTTTTTTCCCCTTTTTTTAACATGAATGCCATCTTGTTAGTGCTGTGGGCAGAGCCTGCAACTGAAATTACTTTGTGGTGTCATTCGGTTTGATTACACCATGACACCTGCAGCTGACTGGGTGTGAGGAGAGATCTGATTGATATCTTGAGTCCACCTCTGTTGTCGTTTGATCAAGGTGATGCTACTGCTGAAGTGCAATAAAGCTGGGGAATCTAATCAGCAGAAAATCACCAAGTGTGGAGGCATGTGGGTTCACTCCAGACACCCTTGTTTCTGAATCTGGATACAGGGGTTTAGTGATGGACAATAAACCATACCTAGTCTCTCAGTAATTCTTATCCTTTTCTGAGAGGGCAAGCTTGATTTTTTTTCTGTCACTTCACATGCATGCAATTCAGGATCAACTCCAGTAAAGCCAAATAGATAAGCTTTTAAGTGCTGCAGTCAGTATAAAACTGGTTAAATGAAGAAAATATAAAATCTGTAACTATACTGTGCCTAAAAAGTCATGCATACACAGATTTACTACTTTTTGACAAGGTACTTCTAATGCAAAGAGATGATACTGCATTTTTAAGTTAAACTTAACTTTTACATAAGCCATTAACTTATATAAGCTTATCAACCTGACTTCTTTTGAACTGTTTGAACAGTGGAATTATCTTCTGTAAGAAATTTTGAAATTATGTGCTTTTCTGAACCCACTTGAAAAAAATAAAAATATTAAACGTTTATTGAGAAAGAGCTAAAAAAGCCCTTCTGACTTGAAAATCTTGGGATGAAAATGTCAGTTTTTTTACCAGAGTGAATTTGTTGTATTCAACTGGAAAAGTTATATG
Organism: Falco naumanni; assembly: GCF_017639655.2. Classification (NCBI taxonomy): domain Eukaryota; kingdom Metazoa; phylum Chordata; class Aves; order Falconiformes; family Falconidae; genus Falco; species Falco naumanni. Next base: position 36,040,933 of record NC_054059.1, on the reverse strand, counting down.
TTGATTCTTCCAAAAGGAAAATAGAAGATTTTTACTGAATTCTGTAGGAATACTATTTTAGTAAAATATCTGCAAGTGGGAAAAAATCATTGATCTCTGAAACTTATAATTCTCCAGCATTTTTATTAATACACACTTCTAATAATGCTGAATAGGTCCTGTACTTGTTGGAATCACTGTGCAGATACGAAATTATGCTCATAAAACAGCTTAGCACTATTATACACATATAAGTACTAATACACATATTAAGTACTAAAACATCCAATTAAATAATCTATTTAAAGTAACTCAGTAAACAAACGGGAATTCTGGAATTAGAAACTCTTGAAATACTAGTTCCCAAATGGGTTTCCATGCTTTGTATGTGAGTGTATGTGTGTGTGTATGCAGATGTGTGTGTGAGTTTCTATATTAATGATGATAGCTAACAGCTACTGGTATGTAAATAAAACCTAGCAGAAAAGATTTTTTGCATGAAGGGACCCATTTTCATTCCCAGTTTTATACAGAGATCATCCTATATATTTTTGTTTTGAAGTTCACTAAGAATTCAAGTATCCAAGAAATACTTTAAATAAAATTAAATATTCATTTATTTAGAATTCTATCAAAACAAGTGGCTATCTACACACATCTATCTGGTACATAGCAATGCATCAGCAAATAAACACAGGAAAATCAGTTAAGTCCTGTTAATATAAAATTCCTCTAGTGCCTTCTGCTTGCAAAGTCAGTCAGTCTTTGAGAAGTTCAGCAAGGTCTAATCTGCTACGGGCTGCTATTACCTGCTCAATAGTGATCTTGTTTTCTCTTTAGAGTAGTAACAACTCTAAATTATTGTAAAATACTAGGAATTACTTAATCCTGAATGACATTTGTGTCTTTGATCACTCGTCATGAGATCAGCTTCTCTTCTGCTGTTCAGTATGTTGCTTGAAGATCTATTTGGAATTAGATCCTCATTGAAAAATGTCACCTTGTTGACACAGCAGCACTTCCTACAATGAAGATTAAGTTTATTTCCTATTAATTTTCTCAGAATATTTTTAGTGGTGAAAGATACTTCTCTTCAGCTGAGGAAAAGTTACTCTGCAAGACAGTAAAGGGAATTAAAATGTATCACAGTAAGGCCTTCTATAGGTAAGATGCCACAGAAATGCCCAGGTATTCTGCGAGTGATAAAGAACCTGCACTTAGCAACCTGCCCAAGTCAGGAAGCCTATTGAGTGTTGCGCTAAGTTCTGATTTGAAAAGGCATTGATCAGGCTCAGTGCTAATTCTTTCACTGTGTTTTATGGGAGTGGGTTAAGATCTTTTCCCATCGAGCTGATGGTAGCTCTGCCATTGATTTCATCTGGAGTAATAGCATCAGCCCAAGTGTCTGTTGCAGGACAATAAAGTACAGTTTACTTAAGTGCATGAGAGGATATTATGAGACAGCGAAGCACATGGGCTGTAGAGAGTAGAAGCAGCAAATAAAATAGACAAGACAAACAAATCCAGGTCTTGTTCTTTGTAGTCCACCATTTTTCTGTATCTGCTGATTATAAATGCTAGTTTTTTCATATCTTCAGCTGTTAACTGCTCACACCAGTACTTCTTTATTCAATCCGTATTCCTTGTATAAATACTGCTTTTTTTCCTAAAGATCTTTGTTGTGGTTTTACTCCTGGAAAGTTTAATTTTTTTTTCCTTTTTTTTTTTTTTTTTTTCTTTTTAGCCTATTGGGTTATTCCATTTTCCATGTCATCAAGCCATACTACCTGAGTTTTCTAAATCATCAGGCCACTCTCACAGCACTGCTCCATCTCTGCTCAGTATTATTTCAACAGTTATTTCAATATACTGATGTATATACTGTGTGAAACAATCCTAATAATTGTGTTAAATTATTTCTTTTCAACTTTATGCATCAGTTCCTCTGCCTCATTACTCCCTCAGGAAGATCCCAAGGGCTAGATTTAAAGTTTCTTGGGGTTTCAAGAATTTCATTATTATCAAATTGCACTTCCTTGCCTTTCATTTCCTTGCATGTCAGTGGTAAGAGTGTGCATTGGAATTTGGTTGTTCATCATTTGATCTAAATCTAAAACCGTAAATGTTGAGTGTTTTTTATTCCCTCCTCCAAATGTTTTATTCATTCATAGACATACTGCTTGGAAAATATAAATAAAAAATAAAATAAAAAAGAAAAAATAATAATTAAAATTAAAACATCTCTTCCTTTCCTGGAGAACGTTCCAGTGTAAAGGAGCAGAGAAGTACAGTATAGCAGAAGATACTGAGTTGTCTAATCGTATCATAGAAATTAGAAATGGACACTGGTATGGAAGAAATACATATTTTTTTTTCCCCTGCAATATGTTTGGATTATTGAAATATCTTTAATTGCTATTAGAGATGTACCTATCTATTATGAAATTCTGAAAAAAAAATGTATAGAAACACCCAAAATTGTCTCTCTTGGTAAATTGACAATTCATTTTCTAAGGAAGTCAGATTTTACATGGTCTCTGACAATAAAAAGGGAAGGAAAATTTGTAATAGAGAGTAAATTTCCCTCTTGGTCTTTCCTAGTTATAATTTGCATTACATCCTTTCTTAGAGCCTTCTGGGGTTTGGGTTTTTTTAATTATATATATTGTGATTAATTCAAGTAATTCTTCATTATTAGAATTTATATTCCTAATCAAGTTGTGCATTGTAATTCCTTTATCATTCTTGTTTTCAATTCTACCCACCTAATCTCTTTTTCAAATATGCATTTTGTTTTGTCCTCAACAATGCATGAATGATAATTTTTTACACTTCTTTGGAAACAGAAAATATTATCTCCAGTAAATAAAGAAACTGAAAATCCAGGAAAGGATGGATGTTGGTTGGGTTTTTTTAAAAAATATTTTTTCTTATATTCTCACATAAGCATTTCCTATTATGATAGTATAAACTAGTAAGAAACATCTCATGGAGTACTTTCAGTGTCAGATAGAAAGTGATAGGATCATAATGGGAGCAATACTGGGTGGTGGTGGTGGAAATATGAACAGATATGGATAATTAATTTTAGTAGCAGTAACACAATTACTTTCAGCCTACTTAGTTGTTGCAAATATGGCCTAACATTTACGTTCTTTGCTGTTCCTAAAAACTTTAAATTATTCTGTAGAATATATTAAGAAAGCTATAGTTCATTAAACTGTTTTGCCTTCCCTCATGTTGAGATATCAGCAGAGTTCACCCTGAAAATCTCTTAGCCAAAAATATGAAATAATTTCACATCATGGAGGTTTCTTTGAATCCTAGAAGTAGAGAACTGTGACTAAAGTTATGGGGCTATTACAACAGCTTAATTTGTATATGACTCATTCATGCAGCAGTAAAGCAACGGTGGAAAATTTAAAAATTCTGGGGGAACACAGATACCAGTTTTAAGAAAGATCCATTTGAACCAGTGTCTACTACATTAAATCAGTCCAGTGTGCACTTCAGAAATGATCACCAGCTACAAATGGCTTTGCCAAAAATATTTCATCCTCTCCCCTGCTTCTTGGACAAAGAGTTTGAGAACACCACAGCTCCACCTTGTTCTATCTTAATAATGTATCAGGTACTACAGTAGTAAAGGTGTTTGCAGTGATCTTGCGGAAGTTCCCTGAAGAAACCTGGGAGAACAGTACTCAGGCAGTTGCACATTTAACTACAGGACATTATTAGCATATCGAAGGAGCTGGTGAATTGAACAAAGTATACTGACATAGATCAGTATACTGTAATATTGCTTTCAGAATAAGAGAGGGACATGAACAATTGGACCTTAGTGTCTTGATGTGTTTATTAGGTTCTCTTTCTAGAGCTGTAAAATTATTAGAAGGAACCATAAGATATCATCACCATAGAGGAAAATAATTTGTATGCATGCAATGATAGATATTCCTTATGTTATATGCCAATGAAACCATTTCCTTGTTGTAATAGAAAGCCTGCTTGAAGCAACTGTCCAAAGATTAATCAAGATAAGACAGAAATGAAATTATTATGAAGGATGAAATACTACAAAGGATTAGAAAAAATTACAGTGTGTCCTTCAATACAGGGAGTCTTCTTTCTGTTAGCAAGAACACTCTTAACCTTCAGGGCATCCATTTTTGTCTCTAGTTTCTGCTGCGCTTGCTTTATTTAGCAACCGACCAAAAGGCTTTGCCTTGGTTACATTAATTATTGGTGAACTGCAGGCTTCGTAGTTGTGTAAAGGATGATGATAGCTGAAGAACTGCAGCTGGATTGAAATGTGGCAGTCCACCTGCTAAGCAGGAAAGAAGAACAAGACAACAACTCAGTGCTTCATTTGCTGTATTGACTTCATAATTAATCTTAACGAAGATCAACCTCCAAAGGCTTCAGACCTGGAATTTCCTTGTAGCTGTAAAATAATAATAATAAAAACAGTGGAAAAATAAGGTTTTTCTAACTTTAAGAGAATTAGTGAGCAGTAATGTCCAAGACTGTAACTGAATTGTGCGATATTGCAGAGGAAAGTCATGTAGCCAATTCTTTGACTGAAATTTAAACAGCCCACATTTGGAAATCCTTGCATGTAATGCTTCTGTACTGGGACTGTTGTGTTTTTGTTTGTTTGTTTTTTTTTTTTTTAAAGAAATGACACTAAAATGTTAAAGTTCTGAATGAATTGGTTTCACTAGATTTTAAAATATCATTGCTTAAATAATGCATGTGCAATAATAATTTAAATTTTCTCTATGGATCATTCTGCTGGGTTAAAACTAAAGTAACTTGCCAATATTTATGGTATTCATACATGTCAAGAAGAATTCTTTTAACTGTTATTGTCCATTCTGACAATAAAACCAAAATCAAGTCTAAAAATACTGCAAATTGTTTTTCTTATTATGGGACTTCTCATCCTCAATATATTTTAACTCTTTATTATATTTAAGGCAAAAACAATAAAACCCAATTGTTTTCATGAAAGATGTGAATTCTTTGAAAGATATACACTCTTTCAAAACTGTATTCATGAAAACAATGTCTAGGAGATGGTTTTAAAAGCTACTATCATTACATAATTTCAAGAAACACACATTCTCAGTCTGGCTTAAAACATATGCTTGCAGACACGTGATTTAACTTTACTGCTAATATGCTTAAATGAGGTGTGTGTATGTGTGTGTATATAAGTCTTGCTACTAATGAATAGGGACTTTTCTACTGCAACATTTGATTATAGAGAGCAATTATGCCAAAAGCATATGAGAAATATTTCATACTTTTTGTGTGAATATACAGTAAACTGAAGGGAAAACATTTTCCCTGTGCTTGGTTCTGAACAGATAGATTTTGAGGCATTCACAAAAGAGATAAATGGACAGATTATGAAGGAAGTGGCAAAGGATGATCTGAGGGTAAGAATGTAATTTATTTGCATACAGGACTAGGCACCACCTTTTCTCCAGATAAATAAGCAATACATTACAAAGGACTAGACTTTTGAAGAGTACATTGTTTTAGATAGATGTCTGATTAAACATTTAAATTGCTTAAATAAATGACTCTGTATTATTTTAATTGGACTAGGTTCCTGAATTTCTTTTGAGAGTTCTGCAGATTGAATACCAGTACTTTTAAGTCCTCTGTAAAAGCTATCACTGGATAAAGAGCTTTGCATACCTTTCTTCATATGAAGAGAAAAGAAGGTGAGTTTGTATTGCGTTTGCATGGCAAAGTTCTGGTAGTGAGGGGTCTACAGGGGTGGCTTCTGTGAGAAGCTGCTAGACGCTTCCACCATGTCCCACAGAACCAGTGCCAGCCGGCTACAAATGGACCTACCACTGGCCAAGGCCAAGCCCAGCAGCAACAGTGGTAGCACCTCTGGGGGAGTGTATTAAGAAGGGGGGAGGGGGAATAAAATTATGCAAGATGGAGAGAGGAGTGAGAATATGCAACAGAAACATCTCTGCAGCCCCCAGGCCAGGGCAGGAGGAGGCAGCGGGGCAGGCTGTGCCCCCAGCCCACGGAGCCCCCGGGGGGCAGCTCCCCCCCCGCAGCCCGGCAGGGCCCCACGCCGGGGCAGGGGGTGCCCGAGGGAGGCTGTGACCCGCGGGCAGCCCGCGCTGGAGCAGCTCCGGGCAGGGCCCGCGGCCCCGCGGGGAGAGGAGCCCGGGCCGGGGCCGGGCTGCGGGCAGGGCCGGTGCCCCCGCGAGGACCCGCGCCGGGGCCGGCCGGGCCTGAGGGGCTGCGCCCCGCGGGGGGACCCACGGCGGGGCCGGGCGTGGGGAACCGCAGCCCGGCAGGGCCCCAGGCTGGGGCAGCCCGTGGAGGGCCCCCTGCCCTGGCAGGGCCCCGCGCTGGGGCAGGGCGGGCTGTGAGGAGCCTCCCCCGGAGGGGCAGGAGCGGCAGGGACAGCGCGGCAGGGACTGACCCAGCCCCGGGCCCGCCCTGCGCCGCGGCCGGGCAGCGGGGAGGGACCGCAGGGGGAGCTGGGCAGGGGGTGGTGGTGGCGGGAAAGTGTTTTTTTGTGGTTTGGTGTTTTTTTTTTTTCTGATTTAATTGGTAATAAAATAATTTCCCCCAGTCCAGTCTGTTTTGCCTGTGACAGTAATTGCTGAGCGATCTGTCCCTGCCCTTATCTCTACACGGGAGCCTTTCCATATGTTTTCTTTTCCCTGTCCGATTTAGGAGGGCAGTGACAGCAGACCTTTGGTGGGCACCAGGCGTCCAGCCAGCGCCAACCACCACAGACCTATATTTATACATTCATTTTTTTCAGAGCTGGCACCTAGATTTTCATTTGCACTGAGCATCAATAGATACACATTTGATCCATAGCTGTGAGTTGATGGGTTGAGGCATTTCCTTTGTACACTACTTTATTGGTTGATCAGACAGAAAATAATGAGGAAGAGACATCTTTTTATCTAATACAACACAATTTTTAACACCTATTATGAAAAATTAGCTGAAATGTTATAATATTTTATAAAAAATAATTACAAAGTCTTCAGCTCTGTTCAGATGCTATTTGGTCAAGTTAGTGGAAGAAATAACATTAAGGTTTGAATTCATCCTACCATATGCAAACAGCTACAGTAGTGACATCTGTGCTTGAGTTAGTGTCCATACACTGCTGTTAAGAGAGATATGGACAAAACATCTTATTAGAATCAAGGGTCTAATTCATTTAATTCTGAATAGCCTTTTTGGCAGTGGAGTATTTTTCCCATTTCTCTCCATTTACTACAAAGGAACGTCCATGTGACAAGGGTAGGAAAACGGGTAGAGATAATAACTGACTGCATCCCCTGACAGCAGTGGGCTACTTTGCCCTAAAATAAATCTGACATATATAATATAACAGTGCTTCATGAAAGCTGTCATTTTACCATTTATTTGCCTGCTTGGTACATACCTCTTCCAGGGTAAAACTGGACTGTAGTGATTTATTTTTGGTAATTTACATATAGAGACACCTTGCATCTGAGTTTCTGGCGATGTGAGAAAGAACTCTATTTATTTATTTTTATTTTTCAGGAATAAAGGAGAATTTAGGAATAAGGAATATTTATTATGGTATTATATTTCATAGATTTCTTTTATAAAAACAAATACTAACATTTGGGCCTAAAGTACCGTGTTTGGCATTTTCTCTTTTAACTTAAAGGATACCCTTGCCAGGCAAGACAAATCGCTCACTTCCAGATCCCAGTCAATTACTTCAAGAACTGCTGGAGAGTTTCACTTCTGAAGAATTAACTTTTTGGCTACCAGAGCTCTCAAAAGTGACAAATCGCCTACCATGTAGCTTGAAAGATCATATAGGAAAGTGAAATTTAGTGCTATTTATGATTTCCTCCCTGGAAAGGATTGATTTTATTTCATTGCCGCAGAAGGTGAACTGAACACCTTACATTCCAGGTTCAGCATTGCCCACGTGCTCTTGTTATTAGCTCTAAGGGTAGCATCAGACACCCCCTCTGGAGCTTGAAGACTATGTTTTTGTCGATTAGCTCTACCTTTTAATTGGTTCTAGATTAGACAAATAAAGGACACCTCTTTTGTATCATTCCCCTGGGGTTCCTGATGGGGTTTATGAAGACAGATGCTTCTGACTTCACATTCTTAAGGGCAGGAGCAAGGTTCTGTCAGGTGTTTTCAGGTACTTCCTATAGTGTTGATGGATATTCCAAACACAATTGAAGTAGTGATCAAGAAACCAACATAATAAATTACTCGGTTTAGTTAATCACTAAATATCCTAACATAAATAGTACCTGAAAAAAAAAAAATATTCCCAAATCTTGGAAAAAATGAACTCAAGCACTCAAACAATGTGTCAGAATTAAGCAACTTGTATTTAACTTAATAAAAAATGTCCATTTTGACATGTTTTTGACTATACAGCAGCCCTCTCTGAAACAGAAATATTACGGACTGACTTATCTCATGCGTTACATCCCACCAACATCTGATGCACCGTTCTCAGAAACAGACTTGATGGTGACGGTGATGATGGTAGGACAGTACTTGGAAATATTTCTGTTGAATGCTGTCTGAAAAAATTGCCCTTATTTTGTACATACAGTTGGTATTTTCATAAATGAAACAAACAACTGGATGCACAAGCAGTCCTAGCTCATATAAATGCAAAGTTTATGAGTTTGGACATCTGTGTTTGCTAACAGTTGTCACCATAATTTAGAGGGTCTTGGGAAGCGAAGGGTTATGGAATTAATCTTGACATATATTTCAGAATATGAGGGGTTTTTATGTAGACTGTCTGCTATATGTCAGTGTGTTCATATATTTTATTAAAATGTACAATATATTAATGCATAAACTATTATATTTGATACATGGATATTATTTTTCTGTTCATACAGGTCTAAATTCAGGAAGACATTTAAATATTTATCTATCATGCCTTCAATTACTTCACTTGCATATGTTAAATTATTTTCCAAAACAAGGATACTTTTCTGAATCAGGGCCAGGGAGGTACTGTTGTTATCTATGCAGTTATTTCCTTCTATCAGTTGATACGATAAAGTATGCATATTTCCCTAAGGTCACACAAATGTTATTCTATAAATTCCAGTGATTTCATTGTTGGGTTAATTGATTTTCAGGGGAGAATCAAGAAATGACCATCTCATTAACAAGCAGAGTTTAGCAGCCAGGATCCACTGGTTTGGCCAGAGGGACAGAAAAACACACAGATGGCAAACTAAAAAGCAAGCAAACAGAAAATGTTGAAGCCAGCTACTCCAGTCATTGTTCAAACTTCAACAACCTGTACTTCAAAGTATTTTTAATCTCATCTCTTTTCATTTACAGTGGCAGGTAAAGCAAATAATATATAAACCGCTACATTGGTGGGACAACAGGTTGTTTTGTTTATTAAGTCAAAGTGAAATGTTGATTTACACCAAGAACATAAAAAAAGCAAAGGGGAGATGATTACAGCTTCACTTTGGCTGCTCAGATTCTAATAATCTTCTACATGTAATGAGGCTGGGGAATGGAGAAGCCTTTTCCTGACAATGCTGGCAGCAGGATAACTTCTACACGCTATTGATTTTTCTTCATTGATTGTAATCTTCCTCTTCCTGAGCGTCTGTCTTTGCTTCTCTGACATATTGAACACTGAATAGTCCCTGAGTAATTCTTGAACAGTTTGGGATCATTTTTATTTTCACAGGACAGTTGAGACCAATGGAGTGATTTATGTGTACTTTGGAAGGCAAAACAAAACAGTACTGCTCCAGGAATAAATATGGACACAAAGAATTATTTATTTATTTTTTAAAGCAGCTCCTATCTTCCCTCCTCTCCAACCCCCCTTTACTTCCACACTCCGATAATTTCATAAGTATCTGCCAAATCATGTAGAGGAGAACAGTAAAGCATAAACAGCTCTCACAGCTGTGATTTCAGCCATGATTGATGATTAAATACCACTGGAGGGATAGCAGGAAAATGAATATTTATTAATGATATAAAGTGCTGCTGGTTTAAAATCCAAAGAGATCCATCATTTCATATCCATGGGATGTATGCATTGAAAGCAGAATGTTCAATAAAAGGATCCAAATACCTTAGTCAAAACATAAGTAATTCCAGTGGGCTGCTGATTGAATTCCTTTCTTAAAGTGAGGTAACCATGGTGGTTTTCATAAAGATTTTATTCCCCCTTTAGTTGCCATTAAGATTACATGAATAGATCATGTAGACCTAGCCTAGAAAAAGATAGCAGTAAGCAGCTCTAGCTTAAATATATTAGAAAAACACATAGCTATGCACAACTATCATCCATATAATACTAACATGCAATTTACAATCATTTTCTGCAGAGGTAAAGACTCCACAGTTGTTTGATGTGTAACAGTTGGCTTTTTCTGCCATGGCTTCATTAGCTTTTATTTTATGAAGCTGATAGGTCAGATAACCTGTACCACACTGCTACAGGCAGCTTTGCATATTTTTTATTCACAGCAGAATTTTGCTCTGAATGATCCTAGTCTTTCAGAAGTTAAATAAGGCAATTTCTGGCTTATCTTATATGCGAAAGAGAATATTTTTTTAATTTCATTTTGCAAAAGAAAAAAAATTACAAAAACATCCTTGTGTCTTTCGGTTTTGAATGTAGGCCCGATTAGGAAGTATTGTCCTATTATTGATCTTTGGTTTTTTTCTCTGATGTTTTTGCAGCCTGTTATATGGGATGAGCTTGTTCAGACAATAAAAAATGTAGCTGCTGTGTTGACAGCAAAGGAGAAATTGACTGATGGAATTCAGCTGCATAATTTAACGTACAGCTTTCAAGTCAGGCTGGAAGTTCCAGAATGTTAAACTTTGGCTAATGGATAGTGTTGAGAAAGGCAGGGTTCAGAGGAAGTCTAAAAATGGATCAAAACCATACTCATGGCTAAAAATGTGAACAAAATACTTATTTACTTTGATTTGGAGAAAAAGGGGGATTAAAAAAAAAAAGAAAAGCAAGCATCTAATTGACACTGTTGGCATTTGGACAGTAAGAGAAAACGCGCACACTCTTACCCAGCAAGAGAATCATTACATCATATAAAATTAAGAGCAAGCAACTGGAGAGCAGGTGATCTCTCCCCTTTTATCAACATTGCCCTTACTCAAACTCAACAAAGCTTCTCCAGATCAGTAAGCTTAGTGTCATTTCCTATGGTCACAGCCCTTGGTGGAAAACCACCTGCATTTCTGACTGTATTTATTATTGTGTTACCTGGTCTTTACAGTTGCCTGGATAATGAACCCAAAGGACAGGGGCAGGGAGTGGGGCAAAGAGATAGGAGAAGGGGAGAGTACTTTGGCAGCGAAACCCCTGGAGAATCAGATGATGCCTCTTGCTGCTCAGTGCAAGCATTAGCAGCTCCCACTGCCAAGATTTGTGAAGAAGGGGCTGGTGCCCCTTTCTGCATCACAGCTGGAGAAAGAGCACGGAATTCAGGCTTGTTTAAATAGATCTGCTATTTAATGACTTTTTTTGCCATACAGTCTTATTTCAATAAAGGATTTAGGAGTTAAAGGGTTAAAAAGAATAAATTGTAGCACAACGAAATATTGTAAAAGCAAATGAGCCATACCACAGCTTTGCTTGTCCTGAGTGCTGAGCCAGCATTTTGCCATCGCTGCTTTCCCAAGGTATTCCCAGTAGCTGCAGTGTGGAGGGAAGGTTAGAAGTATCTTTTCTGAAAAACAGCCATTCCTGTGTGAAATACAGTATAAAGTTAGCACTTATTTTGGAAAGAATAATGACAGTGATCTGTGTTTTCATGTAAGGAGATCAGAACGTTTCCTTCGGGCAAGCAAACATATATTGCAAGTGTAGGTGAACTGAAAGACACAGAAATCCACTTAATACTCATAATGACAAGGGTTTGGATTAATATAGTCTAAAGCTAGGGATGAGATTCAGATTCTTCTTTGAACACCTTAGTCTCAGTTCTGCCTATATGGTCATCAGCTGCCATTTGAAATGCCCTAGAGTATCCTTTTTGCTTTCCTGCTGCTTTTCTATATGGATGCACATCCTTCAGCAGCTCTAGTGGCTCTAGATGCCCAGGTGGGGCTCTTAGAGGTAGTTTCATGAGGTAGCTACAGACCCCTGGGGAATTCCTCCTCAACCTGATAGTTGAAAGGCTGCGGCAGTTCCATGTCCCCGGGCTGGGTTAGTTGAGAGGCACAGGTACACACACACACACAAAATATAAACAGAACTGACCACACACATCAACCCAGAGAGTAAAGTGGTTACCTGCATAATCACACTCAACACTCACATGTGCATGAGCAGCAGAGGTGCCTCACCATCCTGCTCTTCTTCTCCAGCTGATCAGGGCTGAAGTCTGCTGGTGAGATACAGACACACACAATGTGGGTCACCCCAGAAGCTGGCCTCAGGCATTGTCTACCCAGCAGCTGGTTCCCAACCCCCAATGCCCTCCGGTTGCTCATACCTGAACTGAACCCTCAAAGCCATAAGGTTCATGGTCAAGAGCAGGGCCCAGTGTACCTTATTTTCCCACACTTGTTCTTCCCTGACACCCCTTGATGTCTCACTTACCCATCTTTGGTCCTTCTATATGTCCCATAATAGGTTTTGCACTTTTCCACAGCCCCTTAAGCACCCCACATTAATTTCTTCACAAACCAAAAGTCCTCTTCCCCTGTCTCCCATACTCAGTTCTGTGCTCCTGTAGCAAACATCTCTTTTAGCATGCAAAGTACTCAAGGGAAGATGCTCTCTCCCATGAGTCGTCTTGGTGGGGTTTAGACCAAGGACAACAAATGGAGTCAAAGGTGATGACACTTAGCTAACTTTTAGGCCTTTAAAGGTATAGAAAACTAATTACATCCATGGAATGAACTGTACATTGGGGCATACAATGTCTGTACTGGTCTGATTGGGATGGAGTAAACTTTCCCCTTAACAGCTCTCATAGTGTTGGGCTTTGTATTTGTAGCTAGAACAGTGCTGATAACACAGCAATGTTTTGGCTGCTGCTGAATGGTGTTTCCACAGCATCATGCCTGTCTCTCCAGCATCCCTCCCCCAACACTCCACAAGGCAAGAAGGCTTGACAAGAAGGGTATAGACACCTATACAGCATGCACACCTGCAAATGTGCCATTTTCAAGTACCTTCTTATGTACCTGAAAAAAAAAGAGGCTGAAAATCTTTATTGACAAAGATAAGGCCTTCGAAAGGACCAGAGGGGTAAATGTATCAAGGCATATCAGCATTTCCAGAAATTTAACAGCAAGGGAGATGGGCAGTTGTCTGTAAGGGAAACAGATGCTCTAGAGGTTAAACAACTGCAGTGGGAAATCAGAATGTTAAAGTAATTTCTAGCCTGTGCAAACGATATCCACCTGACTTAGGATAACTTGCTTTGCTATACCTAGATTTTCCCATCTATTAAATCTAAAAAACAGGAGTCAGCTAAAGACAAGTATAAAAGCGTATCCAGTAGGATGCAAGATTTAAAGGTTATACTTATATGTTTTAAAGGTTATACTTATTCTTTTTAAGCTCTAATGTTGAAGATCTGACTGATTTCTTTCTTTAGCTTGCATATGGGTACAAAATTACAGATTCCAGTAATGCACTGGTTAATAATATCAAAAATAAAGCAGCAGAGAAGTGGAAATAATGAAGCTGGTTAAGATTCTGTTGCTTCTCACAAGGGAAAAAATGGCTTTATTGTGATTCAAGCAGAGCAGCCAGATTTCAAGTATTTGATACTAGCAGGTAATGGGAAATTACCCAGGTTTTTCTCGTATTTCTGCTCCAGCATCTTAACTTGAGCACCCTATATCATTCTATTTCATGGGCTCTGACACTTGGTAAATGGGTTTAAAAACTTTTAAAAAGAAGGAAAAAACCCCATAAAGTCCTTTTGTTTTGAGTGATTATAATCACAATTTTCAGAAAACAGCATCCATGTCCTGGGCTGATGGTACGTTACAATGGCATGTCACATCTGGATATATCAACCATATAATATCGTTTGACTGGCTGCAGCACTGCCAATTTGAGGAAAGGCACCTCTGACTGAGGCAGCATTTCCAAACACATTTCTACTCCCAGCCTATAACATGTGCACATCTGCCTCTTGGGCTCTGTATTGCTCCTTTGGCTCTGAGGTGATGAAAATCAGACATCAGTAAGGGAATATTCACACTGCTGCCAAGGCCTTTAGGATCAGAGCCTTCATAAATGTACCTAAGCTACCTTTAATCTAGATTTCTTGGGTAAAGTCCCTGGAATTAATGTATTAACATAGTCAGGTTTGGGCAGCCAGTATTAAAGTCACTGGTAAAGCTGTGAAAACTACCTATACCCAAACCTGCTTGTGGAGTGCTGGGGAATCTCCTCTCCATCAGTGCATGAGGGTTAAATATTTACACTTCTTCACCAGAAAATCAGTCTGATCTCATCAGTGCAGATCCCTGTATTTACCATGTCCCTTTTATCCAGCACATCTGTTGCTACACACTGGCTGCCTGCGTTTGCTTTGAGGGCAGCTAAGGAACATTCACGAGAACCATTCCTAGAAGGAACCAGGCAAATATAAACTGCAGAGTTCACAACTAACTTTGAAAGGGAAAAAATTTAAATTGTTTTCACTTTTATTTGTGAAGTTCACTCCAGACACATGTTTTGTGCCACTGTAGCTGAAACAGCAATTCCTGATGCCATGAAAAGTTTATTGAAAAATTGTACCCACAAGCTTTTGAGTATTTAGTCAGTGATTTAAGTATTTTCAAAGACTAGCCTTCAAGATAATCACATAGTCTTAAAATTTAGGAAGTATATTGTCTGTTATCCCTTTATGTGAAAAACTGTTACTTCAGTCCTGAAAGCAGAATGAAACAATGTAATTTAAGTGATGGAGACAAATTGCTAAGAATAAAGAATCATGTTGAAAAGTCCTCACTAATCCAGATGATGACAGATAAACCAGACCATTTGGTGTATGATGAATAAAGTCTGCATTCTAGCTCTTAATTAACACAGTGAAAATACAGGAAAGGTTGACATCCATTTGGGGTAAGATTCATCTCACCTAACTCTGGACACCTACAAAGCAGATGTCTACAACTAAATGGCTGCCTAAATTACTTCTTTAGCTGATGGAGAGAAATAGACACTTCTGGAGTTTTTTGTCATTTCTTGTGCTTTCCTACACTAGGATGAAATTAGCTGAGCTCTAGATGTAGCAATTTTTCTCTGTCAGGTATGAAAGGGGCACATTCACTGACATCATCAATGCGAATATCTGCACTGTAGGCATTTGTATTTAGCCAGATGAATCATGCTGACTGTATCTGTATGTTTTTAACTCTTTTCTGATGTTGACATTTTTACTTACATTGATACAAAATAAGAGAATTGCATTTCAGAAAGGGGGTCCATGAAAGTACCCTATGACCAAGTCAAGCAGAACTGAAAAGAGGATTCTGCACTTCAGTGTTCCAAAGTTCTTTTTGCTTCAGAGACATCAAAACAACAGGAAATTACAATATTTTTTGACCTTCAGCTCTCCTAATCTTTATTAGGAGATAAAAAATTAGATAGTTGTGGTAAGACAGAAACAAAATGTGTGTGCAATGTATTCCCAATCAAATTTGGAAATCTTGACATTTAAGGAAATTGCATTTCATTTCCATGCCACTGTTTTAAAAGTGCAGGTGAAATTTCTCTATTTTATTTTTAAATCAGAAGGCTAGACCTTGAAAATGTGTTTCAAACAAGGTTAGTTTTGCATCTAAATATGTAAAATAGCAAAAGCTGATATGACTTAAGGCAGCAAAAACATGGGACTCAGAGCTGAGCCCCTGAAAATTAGTAAACACCTGTGTTATTATGTCTAGATAAACCTTATTTTGACCAACCTATATGTGCCTTATAATAGCATCTATTTATATCAGCATATTTTTGTACTTTTTTTACAGGATTTCATTCCTTCTCCTTCATGCATTGCATAGCATGGACATTGTGTTTCAAAGACATTGATAAAACTGCCATTTACTAACTTTCAAGGACCTGCTAGGGAATTTTTAAGATAACCTGAATATCTAATAATTCATAATATTTCCTATAAATTTTAATTAGTGGTGTCCAGGACCTTCAAATTTCCTCAGTGCCTGTGTGAGAAGTATACATTCAGCCTGCTCCACCTCTGCTGAGCTCATGCTATATATGCCTGTGTCTCAAAGGACTGTCTGTAGTCATCATCATAATCATAAAAGATATTTTGATATTTACTAAAATCCTCAGCTTCAAGTTTTTGACTGAATGCATGGCATTTCCAGAACTTCACTTGTGGGTGTTGGTTATGGCAGAGGCTTATTGCTGTTCAGAAAATGAGATGAGTTTCGCCTTGTCCCCACTGATCAGCAGGGCCAAGCTAAAATGCTGCAGCTTTCTTCCTGTATGATAAGTAGAGGTGGTTAATAGGAAGATGACAATTATAGCTACCTTATGGACAGATATTTTATTTTAATGCTTGTAATGTGGCCAGATGCCACGGCATAAATAACACAATGAACAAACAACTCTAACAGCACTAATGACCTTGTGAGACAGTTTGCAAAATGCAAGGCATTTAAGCTTGCTCCTGTTCAGTCTTTTTAAGAAACTGTACTAACCTTCCGCCTGTGAGAGAAGGGAGACAGAAAGTGTGTTCTTTATAGGCACCAGGACCCTCATGGGATGTAAAAAATTATGCATAATGGAGCTGTCAAAAAATTTTCATATTTAGACAAGAAGTTGACATAGTTTTGGCTTTTTGCCTGCTCTTAAGAATTCTATCATTTAGAAGGTGAAAAGTATGTGGCTTTTTTCTTTATGTCCAAAAGCTTTCCTCCTTCTTGACCAAACATAACCCTTTACATTTTAATTCAGCTGGGGAGAAAAACCACAATTCAACACAGGGAGGACCAAAATGTCCAGTAATTTCCTGAGACAACACAAATGCAAAATTCTTGCTATCCTCCAAGCTTTTGTATGAGAGCCACAGCAGAAAAAAAAAAAAAAAAAAAAAAAAAAGTCATGCACTTTTCATTACCAGTTTTCTGCAGAAATTAGTATTTTCATACTATTTAGCCCTCACCTGCCTACTGCAGCTTTAAAGTAAAAGAAATATTGCCAGTGCTTTTCACATTGTGGGGCTGCGGGACTGCTCTGGGCCTCCTTGCAGCCATATTGCTGAAGGTTATTATTAATTGTCAGGCTGTTAACTTGCTTGTGGTGCTCAGAGAAGTCTGATGGCTGGAACTTTATCATGCAAATACAACTAGTGAAGGGATATCTTGGCTTCATAACTTGAGAACTCAAGGCATTTTCCTTGGGAGGGTGTGTATAGACAACCTGCCATTATGATTGATTGCATTCATGGAGCATTTCTGCTCCTGCCTCATTACTGAAGAATACATCCTTGGCTCCATGCAGTTCCCTTCCGTTGGCTGGCACCTTTCCCCTTTAATGACATTCAAATCTGTTGCAGGTGCTTTCAAGCAGTCTGAAATACTGTTACCCTTTTTTCCACTCTGTATTAGCCTATGGGGACAGCAGCTGATGTGCAGTGGTCCAGTGGTCCAGTAGTCTTGGAATATGCCAGAAGATAGACCTCATTCTCTGCCTCCCTTTTGCAATAAAGGAAAAGCACTATAAACACCAGTTCCTTCTCAAATATGATGTTCAGGTTTCAGCTACCAGCTCTGCCTCATGGTTGTTACACAGATTTGTGATGGGCTTTACACGAACCTCTTCCATCTTCAGAAGAGGTGCAATGAAAACCCTTAATTTGAATCTTCACACACTTACAAGATATACCACACATACAGAGCATGTTGTAGCTACAGCTGAATCAAAGACCTTACTATATTTTCGTTGATTGTCTTTGCATGAATCACACATGCATGTTAATAATTCAGCTTCATAACAGTATTTTTTTCATACAAAAAGAAAGGATGGTGTCGTGCCACACAGTTACCCCTCACAGAAGACCTAGACTTACACTCCTGCGGCTATCACAAGTTCCTTTTGAGCTGTCCGATCCAGTACAAATAGAATCAGAAAATAAGTTGGGTCAATAGGACAAAATGTTACCTAAAAGAAAAGAGGATTACAGTCAGTTCGATTCAAGACTTCGGTTTGCCTAGGCTATTTAGGTCTTTCAGTAGGATATATATGGTTTTGAACCTTGTGCTATTTTTATAGTGGCTTATGATACGTTGTGGTTTTTTTCCCTATCAGTAAAATTGAATAGAACTTTGCTCTGGTTTACTCTTCCTTCTGACCAATGATCCCAAAGGAACAAATTTACAGAACTTCACTTAGCCTGACTCCTTGAATGGTCCTATGCTGATGGTACATGTGGTGCTACTGATAAATGTACTGTGTCTGGAATGAGACCACTCCTGAAATAGCTGAAAGGCTTTGTATGGACAAAAGGGAAGCTAGGATCTGGTATTACCTGGTATTCCTACTGCCACTACAGCTGCACAAAACCCGAGCAAATCTGGGAGCTATTTCTTTAAGGTGTCTGCAAATGACATTCCTTGAGCATATTCTCTTCTGATGCTTCATTATACACAGAAATCTAAATAGCTACTATTCATGTTTTCTATACAATATTAGTCTCTGATCTTTCTCTTCCTTGTGCAGTTGCTATCCTTCCCCTGATAAGGAGGTTTGTGTTATAATTTTGTGTTTAATATATTTGCATCCTTTATGGCTCATGATTGGTAATTATACTTTTCTTACTAATACAGTTCTTTTGTCTTTCAAATATTATCTCATTGGATTCCAGCAAATCCTTTTAGGCATACTGTAACTTCCAGACTTCTGTTACCTAATCTGTCTTCCTGGCTAGTTTTAAAGTGAGTATTCTTTCTTTTTTCTCTCTTTTTTTCATTTTTCTTTGCTATGTTTCTGGAGTGGTGAAGTATTTGAGATTGTACTACCTCTATGTAAGATACTGTATCTAGCTATCGACTTTTTCTTAATGATTGAGTTTTCTATGGACACAGCTTGTCGATACCTCATAGCTACAATTTTATGTCACATTTTTTGTCATGTCAATGTCCCTTTTATGTACAGTTAAGAAACCAAAGAAATCTAGGCAATTGTAGGCAGGTATGTGAACTGTTGCCATCTTCTCTGAAGGGACTTACATACTCTTTGGAGTCATTCGTATGGTCTGCAGCTGCATGTTCTTGTAGGTTAGTGCTGTAGCAAGACCTTCTGGAAATAACTCCCATAAACAGATTGTTGGTCGAAAGAACTGAACACACCCACTGTTGGTCTGAGAGAAATAACTATCATAATTGGTGCTTTCTGGTCTGTACAACCCCTGGGAGCCAAGGACTTTTTTCTCAAAAGAATTCTGTAACAATTACACCTGGGGGCTGTGTGTATGTCATGACATAAAACACAGTCTGAATTAATTATTTAGTATGGTGCAGCCCACTTTGACTTACAAGCTATAAAAAGCCCGCCTGAGAGAGAATTAATTATTGCTGGAAATAACATATAATTACAATGTTGCAGGGAAAAGATAAGAATTAATGTGCCAGGTGTAAGTAGATTAGACCAGCTTGACAGAAATGAGCAACTAAAAAAGAATTTATAGATGAAAGCTTACAGCCATTGCACCCATAGTGACTGGAAAGCATTACCATGTGATGACTGCTTAGTGGCTTATGTGAAATGAGATATTGGCTTTAGGCTCATTGCTTAGAGTCAGGTCTCTGTGTCACAAATCTGACAACAAAATGGAGTGAATTGAACGTCTCATCAGAGAAATGAGGAGAGAAAAAGCTCAGAGGCTAAATTAAACTTATTTCCCTTCTTGAAATTATCTCCTTGGGTAAGAGTTGAGGAGCCTTGTGGCAGAAAAAGGAGCTCTGTGGGGAAACACATTTCACTCTGTGTTTCTATCCTTGTCCAGTGGTGCAGGACTCTGAACTCCAGAGTGGAGAGCCAGCCCCTTTTCATGAGGAAAAAAGAAAAATGCTGCTTTATCCATGGTATCAAGTATGGGGGAATGAAGAGGAGGAAGGAGAAAAGAAAGAAGTTTTCACATGGCTTACCATTTTTCCTAAACATGTCATCTTCTTATTTTAAAAAGGAGCATTTATAATGTTCTGCTCTTTGATCACGTAGCAGAGCAGTTTGTCCTAAGGGTAACATGTATATTTTATACAGTTTGAAGACATGTGTGAAAGAAGTGATCTAATCTAAGTGATCACTAAGTGGTCTAAGTGGAGTCTAATCAGGAGCACCAACACCTTGAATGAACATGGAAGACAATTGTATTGATGTCTTTCTTCTGCCTGGGATTACAAGATGGCTTCACTAAATCATTGCAGATTACTCAGAACTACATGAAACCAAGATTTTGAAGAATTTAAACAACTATAGTAAAAGACAAAAGAAGAGTGACTCAATATAAATATTAGTCAATGCAACAATATGGAAGAAATTAATAGCTCACTGGAATGGGATAAACATCCCTCTAAACATACCTCTGATAGATACAGGAATTGGATGGAATTGTACATGATGTGTGTTTTTGAATTCTTCTATTATTGGTGAAGATTCAGTAGGCTTTGCACCTGAGTCTCTCTCCAGGACAAAATAAAATTGAAGTGCTTAATCTTTCCCCATTTTCTTCAAAAAACCCAACTGCAACACTGATTATTTTTCTTCTGGTGTTGGAATAGCGTAATATCAGGCCCACGGTTAATGCAGCAGCCGATTAAAGCTACTCCAGGTTGCCTACCACTTGCTACTATTTGCTGTGTTAGGATTTAGGACTAGGAATCACAGCAGCTTCTCTAAGAAATCGTAGTTTAGTAAGAACCACAGTAATGTACCCAACGCCCACACAATTTTTACTCTTTCTAATAGATTTTAGAAAAATATGTAGCTTAAACTTAGTTTTGCAATAGACTTCTTTGGTTCACAATTTGCTAAGCGTATTTCCAGGATGGGTTAAAAAAAAAAAAAAAAAAGTTATTTACACTGTCCTTGTCACTATTGATAGTAGTTTGTTCCCATTACTTCAAAAACACATACTAGTGGTTCAGATAAAGTAGAATCATTTCATTCCATTTACAAAATTTGTCTGACTTTTATTTCATTTATCTGGAACAAAAATTAAGACTTTCGGGAACATGGTTTACTAGAATAAAATGTACTGACTTTTTAAAAGTTTTTTTAAAAATTTTTTAATAAAAAGACAGTCTGGCCTTGCGGTTTTGATTATAGTTCCTTGGAGTTTTGGGGAGATGAGCCTGAAATCAGTTAATCTTATGCTGACGTGAACCTGTGTGAAGAGGACCTCTGGAGGTTTGCTTACCATTGCTTAATATTTAAATAACTAAAATGCTAATATACAGATCTAATTTTTGGTTGATTGCCTCACACAGATTGCTAGATGTAATGCACTTTACAGCATGAATCGATCAATTGTTTTGATTTTAACTGTATTGGGCCATGCATAATTATGATTGATTCTTGTGAACATTCACAAATTCACATAATGAAGAGTTTAGTATAGCAATAGAATCAATACAGAATAAAGCTTTGTCAATGTTATTTAAGACTTTACAGCTAAATTCACAAAAATATCTCAGAGAAGTTAATGTCTCAGTGTCCACATTAACATTCCCCAGTTGCTGTTTCATTGGCATTCATTTTATAACAGAAAGAGACAAGAATATAAATAAGAAGAAAACTGATACCTTCATGCCTACATCCACATGGTAGTGTCCTAATTGCCACTCACACAGAAATGATTGAGTTAGTGGTGAAGTTTGCAACAACACTGAGCTCTTAATCTCAATCTCAGGCTTGAAAGGAAAAATACCTGGTAACAAGGACCCAGGATCCATATGGAAGATCATAGCTGGTCTTGTGCTACATTGCCAGATAAAACTGTGATGCTATTTGATAGGCATCTTGGTTCACTAGGGCATACTTCAGTGTATCTCTGTCATTTGTATTGTGTATGTGGAGTGTATACCATGTACGTATAGCCTATATGTATAGGCTATATCAGTACTGTGTCAAGCCTTGGAATTTGATTATCTGTACTATCAAAAGATTACAGTAGTCTCTGACATGCTTTTGTGGGTGCAACCTACATTTCTCCAAACATTTCTGAGCCACAGTGCAAGAGTCAGAGCAGGTCAGGGATGAGTCATACTGGATGTTTTCCAGTGGCTCTCGTATTTGGTAGGCTGGAAGAATTCAGTCATATGGACGTGGGTCATTGTTGCAATGCCAAAGCATGTTCCTTTAGTAGGGTAACTAGAATACCTAAATACCATCTGGTTTTCCTCTCCAATATTTATGTCTTGTCTCATTTGGGTTTGAGTTTTGCATCTGTGTATGTTTTGTGAAGCAGGACATTTTGTTTCCTCTGTACTTTTCTGTTCAAAAAGGGACAATTAAAAAAAACAAAAACAAAAACAAAAAGCAAGCAAGCAAACAAACAAAAGTGAGTGTAGAAAAGGCCATGTATTTAAATACGTTTCACTGAAGTAAGAACACACAATAGGAAGGTCAGTTTTGATCATCAGTTCCAGTTCCCTGCTGCCATTGGCACAGCCACACAATCCCTCCCATAAACTGATCAGTCTTCAATGATTGCCGTTAGTCTCTGAAGTCCTCAGCTCGTTGAGTTGGATAGGTCAGCTTCCTGTCTCATCACTGTCAATATGTGACAAGAAGTTTTCTGAAAGTTTTCAACATAAAGGAAGGAGGAGAGGAGGGAGGGTAAGAACACAATTTAAAATGGGAGATTGATTTTGCAGATTCGCATGATTCTGGGAAGACACTGGCAGATTTCTTTCATAACTACAATTATTTTTTGCTAATCATGTCAGGGCTATTTGGGAATGGATTTTGTAATACATATTTCAGTAAATCATAATATGTTCTTTTAATGTAAATTGTCTGGGCAAAGGGCTAAAAATTTTCAGCTCCACTGAAAACTTATATAATTTTGAAACTCTCTAATGACAGTCAAATAGGCGGTAGGAGTCCTCTTCAAAATCTGGGAGCTTCCAAATCTGCCTGAGAAGTGATACAGGTGTGTACCTCTGGCTTGTATTTATATTGGAAATACCTGGACATATTTAGAATGGAGCAGTGATCACAACAATACTGAGCATCCTGGTAAAACCAGGTTTACCCTGTCTCATATTTCCCTTGGCATCTGCTTATGGCCACTGTGGGAAATGGGATATTAGGTTGTACAGACCTTGGACTTGACCAAGTGAGACTATTCCTATATTCTTCCCCAATTTCATTAAATTCTACTAAAAATCTAATCACATTCTCACTGCACAGTGACATTTTCTCATTTATTACTTAATTTGAAATTGCTTCTAACTTTCAGGAAACATTTATTTCTACTCCGAGTCTCTAAATGAAGATGTTAGGGTGCTTGGTTCAGTTTAAGATTAAGAAAATCTAAATTTAGTTATCTAGCATAGTTGTCTACTGTTACACTAGGTGTCTATGATCCTCTTACAATCAATGAAGACCTAGTGGATACAGATCATAGAGTCTCTCCAGCTCCCTGGTCTTTATAGATTGCATTGATTACTCCTCCATTAACGATAATGTGAGCTTATATAATGATCTTGATTCAGTTTCCTAAACCTAGGTGTCTAATACCGTTGGAAATGCACTACTGTATCCCCTGACAGCTAACTGCTGCTTTAAAAGTACACATATCTCCTCCAGCATGTCCTTTCCCAGATCTACAAGCCCATTTGAGGATGTCTTGAATAAACCAGACAGGTCAAAAAAGGCAGTGCATGCCTGTGTTGAGGCAGTACAGTAGAACCAAGTCTGTTGTGCAAAGGTGGACACCTCAGTTTTAGTATGATAATGACATTCTCACCACAGATTTTATTGCCTATAGGCTGGTATTGCTGCTCACAAGTCAGTAGAATTCCAAAACGTGAGATGATAAATACACCAGTCCTTCTTGGGTGCTGAATGAAATCTGAGATTTCATTTTCTCAGTTCTTTGAGCGTCTGCTCAAAGTTCTGTCATAGTAGGAGAGTGATAATGAAGATAACTGAAAAATGAAGACTAAGAAGGACTTGATGCATATGTTGTCTTGCTGCTTCATTTAACTGTTTCGTTTTTCATGTATTATGTTTGCCTGGGGGTTTTAACTGACAGGGCAAGCAACAATTCTCATACTTAAGTAAATTGCTTCAGTATGTGTTCAAGACCATAATAATTTGCATGTTATCCTTCAGCAGAAGATCATCTAAAGCACTGTGTTGACAACCAGTCTGGTATTCAAATATAAATGAAAGTCCAATAGTGGCAACCTCAGCATTCAGGAAATGAGAATCAGGAACCCTGGAATTGTGTTATAGAATCAAGCATCTTATTACTTATCTTCTTGTCCAGCATCTGCACTGCACACCTGTGCCACATTTGCAAGCTTCTCTGCAGGCAGAGAATTGAAACTGAACACACCAACACACACGCTAGAAAGGAATCTGAGATTCCACGTTGCTGGTTTCTATAGGAATAGAGGATTTAAGTTTAAAAAATACAATTTCTATGAAT
Source organism: Falco naumanni (assembly GCF_017639655.2). Lineage (NCBI taxonomy): Eukaryota > Metazoa > Chordata > Aves > Falconiformes > Falconidae > Falco > Falco naumanni. The sequence goes on along the minus strand of NC_054059.1, from coordinate 36,016,268 downwards.
ATACATTAAATTTTCAGGATCTCATGACACCTCTGGTTGCCCAGCTCTGTCCTGGGGAATACAAATGAGCATTCATTCCAGCTGAAGGCCCTGTGGCCGACTTCAGTGGTCCAGCTGAGGAAATTCCATAGTTAATAGGATACCTCATATATTTTGTTTCTCAACTGACAAATGTAGTGATTCTAACAAAGACTTTCCCTATAAAGCCACGAAACTTCATTCAAATACAACCCCTCTTAAGAGTGGGGCTTTTAAGACCAGAAGCCGGACAATTAACAAATAGAACAGGTTTTGTTTTCCGTTGCCATTTTAAAAAGTACATAATTTTCAGACTTGCTACCAGAACTGAGAAAACCATTCTGAAGCTTATGAATGCTTTTAAGCCCAGAGAATTTTCCCTAAGGGAAGGGACAGTTCATGGCTAGGGAGATGAGTTACATTTTCCAGTCCACCTTATCACTGAAAGGAGAGGGGTAAAAAAGGTATGTTCATAAATGGCAATGTCCTGTTATCCTCAAGATAAGAAGTCAAGCATTAAGAAGGGCAGTTTTAGAAAGGATGCAGGTTTAGTTACCTGAAAAGCAGAAGATATTCTGTCAATGTGCAAAAGCCAGGGTGTTTGCTGCTCTCACACAAGTCAGGTGGATTTTCCCCCCTTTCTTTTAGTCTGAAAAATGACCTTTCAGTCCTAATGAAAAAGTGGAAAATCTCCACCTCAAAGCCTATTTGCCTTATAGATGTCTGATGCTTCATAACCTCTTTAAAATGAAAATTCTTCCTTAACAAAAAATAAAAGGCAACAGAAGTGGTACTAGATACATGTAACCTTGATCCTGTGTTATATAGAGAGATGAGCCAAGGTACACATTCAAATGAATAAGATGAGTCTTTATAATAATCTTCCTTTTGATATTGTATCGTTACAGTATTTCAGACTAACCTGTATCCTGCCAGTGGAAATTAATCTACCTGTTGAATGATGTAATAAAAACAGAAATACCTGCACAGAGGGGGATCATCCAGCAAACTCTGACAATAACCAGTGGCAGCTGTTTCCACCAAGAAGCCAGGATCCAGACAAAAGACAGACAGAAGTCAGTTTTCGTCAGGACAGTTTCTACTTACCTCATGGTAGTCAAAGACTGTGAACACATGAATTAGGACTTAAACTACCACCCAAACTCACATTTATGGTTTTAATAACTTGCAAGAAATATCTGAGTTAGAGTAGGAAAGCAATCATTACGTATTCTTCTGCCATTCCATGTAGAAGGATTCAGGCTTTGCTCCAGGTTGTCACAAAGAACCACATTTAATCGGTCTGGTCAGAAGCAGGTAGCCAGAACTGGGAAAGAGGGATTTATCTTGTCACATCATTTTCTTGGCTGTAAGGACTGGCACACCCTAACCATCCTAGTCCGCTGTACTGCCAAGTGTGGGACAGACTATTGACTGTTAGTCTGACCATTCTTATTTTCTAGATGAAATGTCCATTCCTGCTAAGCTCTTAATCTCAATGTGGATATGGCCTGTTTAGCAGTGTACTTATAAAGAAGTGACAGTGGTATAGACAGGAGGATGTGATGTCTTTATCAACAGTAGACATAATATTTCTGGCAACTGCTGATCAGTGTGGGTATGTGATGGAAAATGTATAGCAAGGATTGCAGGATAAAATGGATGCAAACTCTCTCCTGGATTTAGAACAGGCCAAGAAGAGTTAATAGAAATGGAGGTATAATCATAACAGTTATGAAGTTAGATAAAGCAGCCATGCCTTTCAGAAATTTCTGTGCATTCATTCATTTCTTTTAACTAGCTCAGCAAACAAACATGGCATATAATGTTGCAAACTGTACCTTCTGCAAATAACAAAACAAAGACCATTAACATGAATTTAAATCTCCTTAACCAGCTGCAGCCCCAGGGATCTTTTCAAAGAGGTAGCTGAGGGGATCACTCTGAAACCGTTATATTGATGATCTGGATCTCCTACTTTCAGGAGTTCACAGATCCTTGCTGATCTCTTCCCAAAGAGGTCAGCCCCAGCAGAAGGGAGGCTGTGATAACTTTCTCCTGACAGGACCTCATCTCTACTGTTGCACTGAGGTGGCACCACTTCTCATGAGATGCCTGACTGGAATCTGGGTGGAAGCACTACTGCACTGTGGGATGAATCCTTTCAGAAACTGTAAGCTTACATGGTTCAACCTGGAATCACCTCTGTTGGGTCTGAACAAAAGACTGTTTTTCTGTAAATGTTACAGTGCTTATAATACACAAATTCATTTATACCAAGTAAGGAAGAAAGGGCAGTTATCTAAATAGTTAGCGGTTATAAATAAGTCTGTAGGAGAGCCAGAAGGACAAAATGGGAAGTCTTGACTCAAAAAAGAACTCTTTTTTCATCATTAGTACACACATGATTTTCCTTGCCTGGATTGCTGTCTGACCTTGTTTTCAGCCAAGTGTTTCAGTATTTGACTTGAATACACTGTGAATTTTACACAAGTGGATGCATATGAACCACAGAGTGGAGTACTAAATGCCAAGATTTCACCCACAAAGAGGAGCCACATAGTATTTGGCAGGTTTGCCCCACAGTACCAGTATCTTTTTGCTATACACTTTCGTGTGAGATCACTGCGAGGAAGAGATGGAGAGAGGCAATTTTGAAAAGCGATAAACTATGACATGGTAATGACAGGAGAAAGTAGACGAGTGGGTGGAGGAGGCTTTTTCACTCTTCAGACTTGAGAGGTCTCCTTTAAGGTGTGTACTACTGTTGGATAAAGAGGCAAACTTGCAGTGATGTGTCTGTCAGCACTGCTTAGTGTGAAGGAGCAAGGTAGAAATTGCACAAGAGTCTATTACTGTTGCCTTCCAGGTAGGCTGTAGAAGAGAAAGTGTGCAACAGAAGAGCTGCAGTTTACAGTCATAGTGTGGCAGCTATTCCCAGCATGTCTTTACATATTTAAAATTCCTTTCGGTACAAACACATGGAGGATTGCTTTCTCTCCCTTGCTACTCTGACAGTTCATTTAAGGGGACAAAGAAGAAAAAAAAAAAAAAAAAAAAAGACGTGTTCTGTTCTGTATCCATTTTAAATGCTGGGTGTTTTATTTTCTCTCTTTGTGTATGCATGCATCTCACATTCTTTTAAATTGCTATTTTTGTTAAGAGAAAAATGGAGGTATCGGTCTATAAACCTGTACTATGTCCCTGTTAACAACTTGCTCCTTTTTGTTTACTCATTAACCCTGCCCCTCTCCCCACCTGTTACCATCACTGTCAAAAACAACTACTAGATCCTGTGAATCTACAAATTGCAGCCCCTTAGGAGAGACGACCAACCTACCTACTAAAGGTTGAAGTTTTATGCATAAAGGTAATTTTTACTTCCTTCTGGGTTGCAGTCTATACTGTAGCTCAGAAAGAGGCAATTTTTGATGTTTACATAAGGATACAGTGGCCAAGGTGCTGCTGATTAACAGATTTCCCACTGTTGTTGGTAGAGGAGTGGCTTCTTAACCTCAGCCTACATATAATCCTGTGGGAAGGCCACAGGGGATTAGAGATCATATAATTTCTCAGTTTGAGTCAGATGCAGTCTGGAAAGAGGAAAGTATCTTTGGTCATTACCTCTCTTTCTTTTTCTCATCAATGTCAGCTGCAATCTGGCCTTTGGAGCACTTTGGGGAATTTTGTCATTGGTTCTGGTATGAGAAATACCAGTAGTATTTCATTAAGACACTGATAAATGGAAAGACATTATTTTACATTCTTATTCCTATTATGAATGACATATAAAATAATGTAATAGAATTAAAGCATTACTAATAAATTTGATAGACTTAGTACTATTTAATGCTTATGGCAGGTATAAACCAGTGAGGGTTTTTTTTATTAATGTACATTGAATTTAGGGGGAAAACATGAGATTTTTTTGGAATGAATGAGTTTTAAAGCTTCATGTTTTACAGTGATACTTAAAAGAATGGGGAAGAAAGTTAAATCTAGTGAATTGAATCATATCTGAATAAGCCTTAAGCAGCAAGTATGAGGTGACTTGATTGGTAAGCAATATCCGAGTGATGTTATGATTCAATACTTTCTCTTTTTTTGGCTTAATCTCATGCTTTTCTCAACTGACTCTCACTATGGGATACTTGGCAAACAGATAAACTCCTGTTTCAATGAACTGCTGTGAAGAAGGTGTGCCTTTGCATTTCTGCACCAGCTGGGTGTTCAGCTAATGGCAGAAAAAATAATGCCATACTGTTAGAAATTTTTCTATGTTGGCAAAAATACGGTATTCAAAGCCTGTTTTAGCCAAACATTTGTATAAGAAGGTGGGAGAGTTGCTAGAAGCCAAGAATTTACCTATTTGGTTAAATCGTAAGGCTTTCCGGATTAACACCCAAATACATAATATATAGGAGCAGAAAGTAGGTAGCATCTCTTCTACTTGGGTCCTTTAGTTGCATTCTGAAAGGGGTAAACTGGGGAGAAAAATGAATATTGACTTAAATGTAATGCTCTTCCTGTCCTAGAAAGAGACGCAGCTGCACTTTTTGATTCTGGGTAATGGTTGCTCACAGAATCACAGCATTGTAGGTTGGAAGGTACCTCTTCAGAGCACATAGTCCAATATGCTTGTTTGAGAGTAAATTGGAGAATTTCCAAGTGAGATGAATGGAGGAAATGTGCCAGGACAAAACACACCATCTTTATCTCAGTTTTCCCCTGGATTCTTAAAAGGACAATACACAGAATTTTCTGTTTACAGCATGGCTGTTTATACTATAAATATGCCTTTTTTGTCCTTTCATAATTTCATGACTTTCTGGGTAAGTGTGAAATTCAATTTCTTGTGACTTAAGATTATTTGTGATTCAGACAGAGCTGGTGAGTACTCTTTAAATAATTTCTTAGGACTGACTAAGGGAAAATAAAGGATGTAATAGATCAATTTTATTCTCATCCAAATAATAATCAGCTTCTTACCTCACTAGTTGGTCAGTAACTGCGATTTTAATGAACCTGCCCTTCACATTTTGGAGCAACAGAATATGTATCCTTTCACTCCCATCCTTCCTGTGATGTGCTAGCACACAGGTCAAATACCAGTCCGTGATACTGCAATTGCTTTCCTGGGTTGCTATGTAGACATATGTTAAGAAGCCCTAGGGTGCAACAAACCCTAACTGGATGGAGAATCCAAATGCAGAAAATTAATTTAAAATATGGCCAGCTTTCTACCTCTAAACAGAGAGCAATTCTTCCGTCAATTTATCATAATATTTATACAGTCTCTAATACTCTGCTAGTTGATTACTTCACAGTCTTTGAAGAAATTTTACCCACAACACCTTTCTAAGGTAGGAAAACGTTATTATCCCCTTTTTTTAGGTAGGATAGCAAGGCACAGACAAAGTGAAAGCAATATTTTTAGAGAGCTAGGCATATAAAAGAAAACAGGTGCCAAGTTGAATATTCAGAAACAGCTAAGTAATACCAAAATCCCATCAGGAGCCTATCATAATAATTAAATGCCTAAATACCTCTAAAATTCTGTCCTGTAGCCACTGCGCCATACGCCTATAGACTACAAGCAGGAAAGTATTCGTTTTTAGAAGGCAGCTTTCTTCAATTGATCTGATACTTTCACTGCAAAATTGAAACAAATTAGTTTATCTGTTTTTAACTCCCTCTTAACCCCCCTCCCTGAGCACTTTAAATGTCACTGTTTCCACTGGAACTGAAGGTGTGCTGAATGGCATGTCCTGCGCAGAAATATGATAATCTCTTTTCAGTGTTTGGCAACTAGTATCTATTAATTAAGAATCCATCATTTGTACTCTGTAATTATATTTATTAAACCCTAACTCATATCCTAACTATAATTAGTTCCTGCTAATTAATTTTATCAAATCCCTCTAGATTCATATCTTAAGTAAATATTGAGTAGCCCTACACTAATTATTTCATTCAACGTGGAGTGCATTTCAAATGACTGTGAATAGTTTCTATTAATTAAATTTAATATAAAATAAAAGTTCTATAGAATAACTTTGTAAATGTTAAGATTTTAAGATAAAAGAGAATAAAATGTGAAATACTGATTTACATATTAGACCAGGTTAAATAAGGCAGTTCTGTTTAAGTCAAAATTTCTACATAGGAAAACAAAGTTTTTTTTATATGAGTAATATGCAAAGAAGTATGGCTTAGTAATATAAAGATATGCCTTGAAAAGTTTTTCCATATCCCTTGAAGCGTATGGACCTCCCTAGACTTTTAAACAATCTAATTTTAAAAAGAGTGTGAGATTAGACAATGTTTATGGAATTAACTTTGCAAGTAAGTATAGAGCATGATATTGGAACAGGAGCACGCATTTGGATGAGGTGCAATGTTTTTGTCAGAATGAACTGGGGGAAGCATTCTTACCCACCAATACTGACAGACAACCTGCTTGATTCCCTTGCTATTGATAATTCAACTTGGTCTATACAGCAAATAGAATTATGGTGTTAATTTGGATAGCTTAAAGCAAAGTGATTGAAAGTTAGGTAGCAACAAGAAAATAGCATTCAGACCAACGCCATTTTGGACTTAGTGGGGTATCCTTGACCTTTAGCTGGAAGGTAATGTGTATCCTGTAGGCCCTGTCCTCTGCCACCTATCTGCAGATGTCTTGGATATCCCAAGATATCTAAAATAGCCCTTCATTCAGGCTGCTGCAACCTGCTGTAAATTTCTAGGACAGTCTAGGTTTCAACTGAAGCTACTTAGTGGAGTTAAAACTCTAAAGCTCTTTTGTCAATGCTTTAATCCAAGTGAGCTGTATGCCATATCTCTCCATTTATATACAAGGGTTAGAAAACTTCTAAGATATTCCAGATCTCTTCTGTTCCAGAAAGAGATAGGCAGAGGGGAACTCATCTCTCCTAATTTTAGAAGTACATGTTGCACTTTTCATTCTTGTCTTCCTCTAAATGAAACAGGCACTTTCATCGATTGCCTTATTTAAGATGATGACTATAAACCAGGAGAAATAGTGTCCTAGAAGTGTTTGTTTCTTTCTGCTGCCTCTAAATGGAGGTGGGATGACAAGCCTAGACAGAAGCATTTTTAATGTAGATACTTGCCTTTGATAACATTACTCCTGCATGTTGAAACTGTGGAGTCTTTGAGCAAGATCGAGTAAAATAAGAACGAAAATAATTTGGGGTTTTGTCTTGGGGTTTGCCTCCTGTTTTGGCTTTCTGGAACTACACCTTTCATAAAATTTAGTGACTGGGGGGAAAAGCCTGTATTATTTTTGAAGGATGACAGTTTGCTGTCATAGGCTGTTACAGAAGTTGTAGCGTTCGGTGACAAAGGAAAAAAAGATTTTCACTCTGTAGCCACAGTGGGTTAGTCTTGGTTTCAACTAGTTTAACACAGGCCAAGTGTATAAAGTAGCTTCCATCTGTGTATATTTGATTTTAATTAGCAAAGAATACAAACTAGCAGAAGTTAAATCCTAATCCAAGCAGGAATATATGGCACTATGGTTCACATATATTAGACTACCTCATTTTAATCTTTCACTTCATAATTTACAGTGTCACCTCCTAATTGACAGTATCATCACAGTCATTTTACTGCAGAGATCATGACAACACTGCACTGTTTTAAGATTACAAAGCATCTCAAATGTGTTTCTTTTTTTCTGATTTAACTTTTATTTAAACATGTATACACACACATAAAGAAGATTTAACTATTATGGTCTGTTTTGTACCACTCTGTGTATCAGTACCAGCGTTTTATATTTCATGTGCTATTCGACACCGTTTTATCACTCCAAAGGTGCTCCTGGTAAAGCATTACAGATTTATAGGAAAAAGAGACCATTAGTACAACTCTTCTGATGACGTATATTTTCACAGACTTCAGATTTCCTGCAGCTGCTTCTGTTTTGAGCTCAGTAACATGTGGTTGTACAAAATATTTATTTTCCAGAAAGATATGCAAACTTATTTTTGAAAGTATCAACAGATGGTGAGTCCACCTCCTCCCTCAATAGTTTGTTCCAGTGGTTTATCATTTATGCCATATGCTTAAAATTAATGCCACATTTCCCATCTGATTTTGTCTGACTGCAATAAAGCTAAATTCATTTCCTTGCCAGTCAGTTGTTTACCCACCTTCAGGCTTTTTGGGTCATTCAGGAAGGATCCATATTGTCCTTCACACTTGAAGCATCAGAGGTGTGCCTGGTTGCCTGCAACCATTTTCTGCTCCAGCAACAACTAGTCAACCTAGTATCAGTCAATGACTCTGCTTTTATCTGTTTCAGTAGTCTCTGCTTTGTTGGCTACTTTACTTAATTGGTTATTGCTTTTGGATCTTTTAGCTCTTTGTCTCTTCTTCAGTTGCTTTCATCCTCCAAATGCTCCCATTTATACTGTCTCTCTTGCTTCATTCATGTATCTCATATGTGGGTCTGTCTCCCGCACCTTCCCACCTTCCTTTTTTTTCTTTTCCAATCTACCTGTATTATAAAGTCTTTAGTTCTTTCTGTTAGCATTGCATTTAATGTGCAATGGAAAAAAATAGGCTGTGTGAAAGTACCTGGGAGATACTGATTGTTACTCCTTCCTTTCTCTCTACCTTACCTTTATATCCCCATTTTTTGTACAAGTTTTCCTACCTTACATTTAGCTATGAATTCTCTGGATCTGTTTATTTTATTTGCTAATTGAAGAGTTTGGTCAATTTGTGGATATTAGGGAAAAAAACAACAACAAAAACCAGATTAAGAAGTCATAATTTAATTTTCCTTGGCTGGTAACACACATTTGCAAAAGCTCAGTCTCTAGGCAGAAAACATTTGTTTTTCTTAATGGTTGGTCAAACCCCTTAGGATTTCTTCAGGCATTTGGTCCTTTTTCTTTCACTGATGTTAAATCTGGGAGCTCATCCAAAAGTTGCTGTCCTGAAGAAGAGGAGGTGGAAGAGGAAGATTGTGATCTGTATGAAAGGAAGTGTGAAAAAAATGACAGCAGTCTTGCTGGCAAAGATTCTGGTGACTGGTTCTTTCACACCCAGAGATTTTTCATCTTTTTCACAGCCATTTTGTGATGAGTACTCAGATATGAGCACATACAGAAATCTTTTCTTCTTTGCTAGCCATCTCTGACATGTCGCTGGCAATGTTGCCCACTGACTGCAGTACTATTTTAGGTCAGTCTAACCTTGTGAGTAAGGAAGTCAAAGTGTTCTGGAGGAACATGCAGTCAGAACTGTTTCCCAAAATAGTCCTCTTTTGTGTGTCTACAATGGTGGCTGGTAATTTTGTTATAAGTGTGTCATCAACCACTTTGAATGGCTATGGTCTGCGATGCTTTTTCCACGTCATATAATCTTCCCTTCACCAAAGGCAGCCTCATCAAGACTGATCGTCAGTTTGAAATGAGCACTGCCTTTCTTTGGTAGTTTCAGGACAGTGTATTAATTTTTTCTCTTATTGATCCATCATCTTTTTTTAGCAATCAGATTCCAAAGTGCAGTTTTATCAAGTACAAAGCTATTTTAACATTATAATAAAAAATTCTAGAATTACCACTAATCTGTCATACTTTGGAAAACTACAACAATGAGTTTGAATTTTACACAGAACCTCAAATTGTCTAAGGCTTGAGAAATGGGTGGGCTGTGCTAAGGGTATGTGCAGAAAAGTGATAAATTTGCATAGCTTGTATTTGCATATTTCCAAGGAGGGTGATAGATGTGCAGTTCAAGAATAATGCAGAAACACTTTCTTGTGCACTTAAGTAACATACTCATGCTGTCTCATCCACCTCCATGCAAATGTGGATGTGGACGAATTTGTTGCAAGACCATTTGAAAGTTTAGTGAACTAGATTCTTTCATTCTTTCTTTCTTTAAGCAAAACCAGATTATTTTGATAGTAACAGGAAACATGCTGAAGCCTGAAGAATAAGAAGTCTCTGCCTGCTTGCTGATGGATGAAGCCAAAATTGCACAGGGAAGACTTGTTGCTCACAGAGTTGCCTGTTTTTTTCCAGCCTGCTGGATTACACATACCCTGGATTGTCTAAGGAAAAAACCAAGCAGATCTATTCCATGTCCTCACTGCATCTGAAATGGAATTTCAGAAGTGGGTTACTACTTGAACAGGTATAGTATAATCCATTATTCCTTTCCTCCTCTCAAAAGAAGAAAAATATGCAGTATTAGTTAACACATGGCACAGCAGCTCTAGTATTATATTTAGCTTGCTGCTTGTCTCTTAATTATGATTACTGTTTAGCACATTTCCTTAACGTTCCTTGGGCCATCGGATATGCAATTCAGCCCTTCTTGTAGCATCTGCACATGTCACACAAAGCCCCATCTCCTGCTGTACTCCTACCTTTTCAATTATAATGGGACTGCAATGAGTAAAAAGGATTAATAGAGCGCTTCCTGCCTAGCAGTGAGCCTCTTCCTGACCTAATGCTCATAGCCTTGTTTGCGTCCTTGTCCCTCCTGATGCTCTGCTCATGGTAGGCTGCGTATGGCACAGATGTTTCTGTTGTGCTGTTACATGGCTCTTTTCAACCTGTTTCTCAGAACAGATGTTCCCACGTGTGTTGTCCCTCCTGTCTGCTGACACACTCTCCTGTACAAACAACAGCGTGCATTTCTGCAGTCCTGGTTTGTGGAGAGAATGAAAATCAATACCAGTGACAGTATATTCCTTCCCAGGCTGCTCTGTACTGGGGAATGCTAGCCTGGTCTTCTTTTAGTCTGTAGTCACTAGCAAGATGCTTCAGCTCTTGATTTGTATGTTTCTAGCCCATTTTCTTCATTGTATGGGGCAGTATTTGGAAGTGCTGTGTCTTTTGTAATACAGAAAACTCTCCTTCAATGTGCCGTCTAGTGGTTGTTCCTTCTTTCTAACCACAAATGGCAGTGTAAATTCAACAGTACGTATTCTGGGATTTACTCTAGAAAGAAAAGCAACACAGTAATAAAATCTCATCTCCTGCCATCTGTCTCCTGCATATTTCTTTACAGTCAGAGTGCGTTATATTTGAGCCCAAATGCTTTAGTGTTGGCAGCAGTGGACAGTTATGGTAAGAAATCCCCCGTGAGTTGAAATACAGAAAGAAGGTGACATATGGCCAAAATACACCAGGGATGGTAAGGGCTGGAGTTTTATTCCTACTGTGCTGCAAGTTTCTAAGACACCTGAACAATGGCATTGCTGGTTCATAGCAATACTTATGTGTTTGCACATTGCCTTAGTCCAGTAGCCCTAGAACTAAGAACAAGTGAGGAAAATGTAGGGAAGGAAGGAAAAATAAACTGAACCTCACAGTGGATTAGGTTCCAGATCCTCCTGAGAACAATTAATTTAGGAGTGGACATGAACAAATTGATTTTATTTCACTGGAGAGGGATGGAGGACATTCACTTTCAAATCAGGCTTGTTGTTCCTGAAATGGTGACAGTGAGCAATGTATCACTTAGAAATGACATGACTGTACCTTCCACCTTGTTCATTTGTTTGGAAGATATTGCTTTCCTCTGTTGGGATATGCTGTTTTCTAACATGTAAAGAGATTTAGAAGCTGGAGATTGGTCAGTCTTTGGTCATGTCAAATCTTAGTGTGTAGGAACATTCAACCATGAAATGGAGTTGTGAGGAATAAGTTTAATTAGAAACTCAATATATATAAATAACTGAATTAATATTTGCATTATTTGGGCATTGTCCTCCAAGAATAAAAATCCTATTTCTAGTATTAAAAGCATTTTGTCCTGCAACCAAGCTGATTCTTTGGATGAACAAATGAAGTACAGCAGATCAACAGTTACTTTTTGGTGACAAATAGTAAATTTGGACCCATCATGAGAAAATACACTGGGAAAAAAAAAAAGGTAACTGCTGATACAGATGAGGTATGGGTTTACCTATAAACATGGACTGAAGAAATTTACAGTGTAAATAAGAAACTGTAGGGAAATCATAAGAGGGAGGACTAGTTTGCTCTACTTCAGATAACTAAAAGGGAGAAATGGAACTATATTGCTCCTTGATTTCTGTAGCTAATGTACAAAAACATCAGTCATTTACCCCCAGGGTGATTTAGGCATTAATCTGTCTTGACTGCAAGAGGAACTGACCTGTTTTGACTGTTAGATACCTAAAGTGAGATGAAAAAAATTACATCTATAATTTTCTGTTTGGGATATCAGTAGGCTGACAAACTTGGCCAACTGGACCAAAAATTAAAAAAAAAAATATCAAACCAGGTGTGATCAATCTCTTTTAACTTAAACTTTCTAAAACTCTAGCATCTAAACTTGTCCCCTAGACAGAGGGAAAAGAGACTTTTGTTCAGAGGGCATGTCAGCTATATTTATATTAGGTGACATGAATTATCCTTTAGAGGTGCATGGATACGTGTACTACAAGGGCAAGTTCTTAACTGAGAAATCTAATCTTTAGATGGCCAAAACTAGCTGAGGTGAATCTTACATTGTGTGGTTTCATTAATTATCAGTAGCTGTGGAGGTGACTTCTGTGGTGGACAAATGACATGGCAGGACACTTTAGAGTCGATTTGAGAACCAGCAGGAGCTCACTGAGAGTATATAAATAGGCTATACAACCATACTGAAGTTCTTACGAGTGCAAAGTCCTATTGTAAAGATTGTTTTCTAGGGACTTGGATGATTTATGGGGTTTTGACAGCAGGTGCCCCTGCCTGATTGGAAGAGAACAAGCGGAAAAGAAGATTCTTCTAACTGCAGATTAAAGGGAGATTGTTCAGCTACTCTTTTTTTTTTTTTCTTTTTTTTTTTTTCTCCCCTCTGCTACAAGAAGCTGGTGTTCCTTGTGGAAAACTTGGATGCTGCTCAGTTGAGTTTGGGAAGGCTAGATCCTACCAAAAAGAGCTGTGACACAGTTCATGGAGGTGTTCTAACACAGTGATTGTTGTATTTGAACTAGTGGTAGTAAAAGCTAAATACTAAAACCTTGAATAGAGGAGGAAACAGGACAGGAGGACCTGAGAAAAAGTATCGTAGCATTACCACTGGCCACATTCACAGGCATTTCATGGCTATAGCTCAGTCCTTGTGGTTTATGTGTTTAGATCAGAAATGTATAGACATTTTTTGCACTTACATTTTAAAATCTCCTTGTGGCTTTGGAGATGTGCTTCTTCTGTCCACACTTAGTCTGGTGTCATTTGCAATGACCTGGACTATATCAGGGCTGGTAGGTATCACACAGGACTTATGGGAAAAACTTGTGCCCTCGTGGTGTGGAAAATGGAAGTTGTGTGTTGCACTACAGCGTCTCATATGGCTCTGGACACCAATCTGTGAGCAGCTGAACTGACCTAGCAACTAAGTAAGTTTCTAATGTTCTGCAGCTAACTCAATAGCTATTATTCTCACTCATGAATAGCATCTGCAAGCAGTTGAGGCTCTTATTGTAGTAGAAGGCCAATAAACTGATGTGACCTTTTTTTGTACAATTAGAAATACGGTTCCATTGAAGGGTGCTAAGAGCTTCCTGCTAGTGGATCTCAGATCCATAGACAATCACAGACATTTCTAAAGGCTGTTGGTGTGTCAAATATTCTGTTTCAGACATAACCCAAGTGCTATACAGCCCCTCTGAACAGTAAAGCCCAGCTGTAGACAGTAGGAGTAACCATCCTGAACAATAAACTGTCAGACAGCATGGTAGCCAAAGCTAACTAGGGTTGATAGCGTGCAGACTGTAAATGCATAGGTTAAGGTAACAGATCCATATGCATTTTAGAGGGGAAAGCCAAGAGGAGGTGAAAGCTGAGCTTTGTGCCTGTGTCTTTACGGTCTATGACTAGAACTGATGTGACCACATCTTTTTACCTTTTGGACTTCTATCTA